>NC_141164.1:98012057-98197057 GCF_053477565.2 Lygodium microphyllum
TGGTAATGTATGGTGGATGCAATGCAAGAAGGGCAGGGTATGCAGTGTGGAATTGGTCTCAGCAATGAGCTATGGATGCAAAGAATGTATGGCTTTATGGGGCATTGAGAGCCATCATTGAGGCCCTGGATGTCTGGGATAAGACCCTCACCATTTAGATAAAGTATGCTCCTTGAGGGAGTCTTTGCAGGATATTGCAGACAGCCAGTCCTACACAATCAGCCCGCAAGAATTGATTACAGAAAAGCTTTCTTGTGTGATTGAGCGCAAAATCTATAGCTTGATTTGAAGAGGGCATCTTCCCCTTCGATCTAAGCTAAAAATCTCCCCATTCCGCCCTACAGTTTGGGAGATACACTCAGTTTTGTGCTCAGAGGTACTGTGGGACAGGCAGCAGTCCTACACAGTCAGCCCGCAAAAACTGATACAGAAAAGCCTTCTTGTGTATTGAGCATGAGATTTATAGCTTATTCGAAGAGGGAATCTTCCCCTTTGATCTGAGCTAAAAATCTCCTCATTCTGCCCTACGGTTTGGGAGATACACTCAGTTTTGTGCCTAGAGGTACTGTGGGACAGGCAGCAGTCCTACACAGTCAGCCCACAAAAAGTGATTACAACAAAGTCTTGATCATTTACTGTCAGAGATATTTTTACATATCCTCGTAGAGGGGATTGAGAGCTTTCATTTGAATCAAAAAGTTTGGCAATCGGAGTTCCCTAGCTCAAGTTATCGTCATTTTTGTAACAAGGGGTCTAGTGGACTGCACTTGGGATGGTAGGCCACAAGGGTAAAGCAAAGGCCCAGGAGGAATTTCAGCGTGAAATAAGGGACTCTCGTGCCTCAATGAACGATCCTAGCTCAGCCCAAGAGGATCGTGAAGACTTGTTTGAAGAAGGTGCCCCCGAGATAGACCGCTTGTCTTTGCTCAACCAAACCCTATGCCAGCATGAGACCCGTCATGCTGAACGACATCGAGAGATGGAGCAACGCCACAGGGAGATGGAAACCCACCAAGATCATCGTCATTCTGAGATGATGGCCAAGATGGACTTACTCATAGAGCACATGGGCACCCTTATCCCCGCCATTGCCCCCCCTCGGATCGACCCAAGGAGTATGTCCCTCCCCGTGAGGCTAACCGCCCTCCCCCCTTGGAGACCGGGCGCAGCCCACAAGGTCTTGGTGGTACCCATGGCATTCCCCATAGCACTTATGAGACGGGTGAGCCCTCCACTCGACATGATGACCCCCTCCTTCCCTCCCCCGTTATGAATCCTTCCAGCCCATCATTGGCACCCCAACTCCCCCGTAACGGAAGCTACTTGCACACTCAAGGGAATGGCTCCAATGCAAATCTTGGGCAGCATGGAATACATGGAGTGCATGGGCAGTATGCATATGGAAATGGGTAGCATGCATATGGCAATGGGCAGCATGCACATGGCAATGGGCAGCATGCATATGGTAATGGGCAGCATGTATATGGTAATGGGCAGCATGGACATTTTGGACAGCAAGGTCCTAATGGGCAATTTGGTCCTCATGTAATGCACGGGCAGCATGGCCCCTATAGGAATTTTGGATAGCAAGGCATGTATGGGCAGCATGTAGCACATGGCATTCATGGGCAACCAGGCCCAAATGAGTTGCGTGACAAGATTGTGTTTACAAAATTCAATGGGCAATCCTCATCCCTAGTTGAACTAGAGGAATGGACCTCTAAATTGGAAGCCTATTTTCTCATCTACCCCCATATCGATGAAGCAAATATCATTTTTGCCTCCCTTCACTTAGAAGGTTTTTCCCACATATGGTGGAGATTTGTTCAACGAGAAAACTAGCAGTTTCGTGTTTGGGAAGAGTTCAAGATACATACGATCCAAGTTTTTGTCTCCCCGGTGGAAAAAGAATGCTTGGCTAGGCAATGGTATCAGTTTGTTCAGCGAAATCTCACCGTGAGGGAGTACACTAACCAGTTTATGAACCTATCCATGTATGTTGAGGCAGTTAGTGATGAGGCCAAATTGCATAAATACATTTATGGGCTGGATGCGCATCTCTCAGCTGATGTAATGGCTCAAAAGCCAGCCACCCTGTTTGCAGCCATAGAATTGGCCGAACGCTATGGTCGAAAGTACCGCCGCAATGAGAGCACGCAGCCCATTGCAGGACATCAAAGATACTCTATTAGGCAACCCCCATATGCTAATAATTATTGCAGCAACAATGCAGGGAATGGCAGCCCCAAAATTCCTACTTACCCCACTTTTAATGCCGAAAGGAAATATGGCAGTTTTGGGATAGCACCACCCTCCAAAAGTGACCCAAAGTATGCTGAAAATAAGGCCAGGAATGGCTTCGGTGCCAAAGGTCAAAAATTCATTCCTCCTGAAGTTGTCAAGGATAGAAAAGCCAAAGGCTCGTGTTTTAAATGAGGGGATAAGTACACGACTGATCATGTATCCAAATGCCCCTTTAAGAATGCCACTGTCAAGTTTAATAGCATGTATGTGCTGGAAGATAGTAACAAGCTAGAAGAGGACATGCATGACAGCTGTCAAATAATGACACTTGCTGAAAATGCTGAATATGAGGAGGATATTGATCCCGATCAGTTTTATGACTCACCAGACAGGTTCCTTTTTGACCCCGGTGTGGTTGCCCCATTGATGACATGCTTGGGAATGACCCTTGTCACCCCTCATTCACCGCTATATCAGCCTGCTCAATCTCCATGGATGCATGGACCGGCTCTAGGAGTTCGAACACCTTACCGGTGCATGGTAACATTGATGTCAAGAGTGTATACATCCTCATAGATAGTGGCAGCACACACAGCTTTGTAAATAAATCAACTCTTGGCCGTTTGACATGTGTTCCCACTGAATTACAGCAACCTCTTCGGGTTCAAGTGGCCAATGGAAATGAGGAAGTGAGCTCCCATGTATGCACACAAGTGTCTCTTATGCTGGTTGAAAATTACACAGCAAAGGTGGACTTGATTACCCTTGATATGGGCCCCGTGGATGTTGTATTGGGATGTGATTGGCTTCAACAGTTGGGAAAAATCTCTATGGACTTCTCTTAGCTGTATATGGAGTTTGTAATGCATGGGCAGCTTGTACACTTGGAGGGAATCAAAGAAAATGTAGATTTTCAGCTTATAACAGCAAGACAACTCAAAAAGGAATTCAAGAAACGCTCCCAAATCTTTGTCTTGCATTTGCATAAGGATAATAAGGACCAACACATCGTGGGGAAGCAAAATGCAGCACTAAAAGCACTTTTGGTGGCTGAATATGAGGACCTATTTCAGCCCCCCACTACCCTTCCCCCTCAAAGATTGGTGGATCACCCGATTGACTTGGAGCCCCATGCCAAGCCCATCAATGTAAACCCCTATATAGACTCTCTAAATGTGAGAGAGAGGAAGTAGCAAAGCAAGTCAAGGAGCTCACTGAGATGGGATTCATAAAGCCTAGCTCTTCCCCTTATGCCTCCCCGAATCTATTGGTTAAGAAAAAGGATAGATCTTTCCGGTTGTGCATTGACTACCGTGATCTCAATAAGATCACCGTCAAAAATAGATACCCCATCCCCTGAATTGATGACTTGCTTGATGAACTCAAGGGAGCACGCTACTTCACTAAGATTGATTTGCGATCCGGTTACCACCAAATCAGAATGAGGGCGGGTGATGAAGTCAAAACAGCCTTTCAGATTGACCGTGGCTTGTACCATTTCCTTGTCATGCCATTTGGGCTCACAAATGCACCCGCCACATTTCAGAGCTTAATGAACAAGATATTGCAGCCATGGCTTTTCCAGTTTGTGTTGGTGCAGCCTTTACCTATTCCCAAAGGAAAATGGACCCACATTACCATGGATTTCATCACTGGTTTACCTACAACCAAGAAGGGTTGGGATAGCATATACATGGTAGTTGACCGACTCACTAAAGCAGCCCATTTCATCTCTACAAAATCCCAGTTTAAAGCATCCCAAGTTGCCACTCAGTTTATGGAGCATGTTTTTAAGCTGCATGGCTTGCCCCAAGTCATAGTACATGACCGGGACACCAAATTTATGAGTCAGTTTTGGCAGACCATTTTCAGCTCCATGGGGACCAAATTGGCTCCGTCCACAGCCTATCATCCCCAAATGGATGGGCAGACCAAAAGAGTCAATAAGTGGCTTGAAACTTATTTGCGACATTTTTGTCATGATGTGCAGAATTCTTGGGACGTACGGCTGCACTTGGCTGAATTTTTTTACAACAACTCCACTCATTCAAGCATTGGAGTCTCTCCCTTCGAAGCATTGCATGGTTATTGGGTGCCCCTTCCTACCGTGATTTTCAATGAAAAGCTCAAACCCTTGGGAAAAGAAGAGTTGGACCGCATGCAAGCTCTACTTCAACAATGCAAGGTAAACCTCAAAAGGGCTCAAGAGCACATGAAGCTCCATGCTGATGCAAAAAGAAGACCACTTGACTTTCAAGAGGGTGAAATGGTACTCCTCAAGGTTCCCAAGTCCCGTTATGCCACGCTAAAGGACGGCTCTTGCAACAAGTTGGCACACCGTTACTATGGGCCCTACAAGATCATTAAGAAGGTCGGGGACTTGGATTACCGTTTCCAACTCCCTCCCACCACTAAGATCCATGATGTCTTCCACATGAGCCAATTGAAACCTTTCATTGGCACTCCCAAAGATCATGTAGAGGAGCTCCCACCCATAGATGAGGAGGGCCTTATTCAGTACATTCCGGAAGCGGTCATTTTTCTTTGCTTCCTTCAATAATTTTACTTTTGAGAGAGTTTTTGGTGACCTGTATAATGATATCACTAAGATAGGGTGTTGTATAGACATATTTGAAATCAAAACCCTTTCGATTTATTTAGGTGAGGCCCATTTTAAAAAATATCTACAATTATCAATCTAACAAAAGAATATCCAATTAACATCATCCCTTCTTGACCTTAATGCATGCTTGACTTAGAAGACTAACTTTTAGAAGAAACAAAAATAAAAAATGGGGTTTAGTTTAACCATGATATGAGGGGTAAATAATTTCATAACATGACTCAAAGTTCCATTTAGAGTAAATATTTTCAAATGATCACTATAAACATTAATCAAATAATTAGTCCACATGCCCATATTAGGAACAACTGTTAGTTATTTCCAAGCATCCAAGGTTTCACTATATTATGCAATAATAAAAAACAGGGTGCAAGTCTCTCATCTACATGTATGTTATGTTACTCATTCTAAGAGGGGATACCTAGCAATCACCACTACAACCTTGTGAATAAAGTCTACTTTGGATTATGACATCCTCTACTATACATGTATGTACAAGAAAAGAGTAATAAAACATGCTTAAATCAATAAGATGTATTACAACCTGCAAAGCTAAAAGCTTAGAAGTGCTCCATGAAAAATTGCAGATCAAGCTCTTGAGTCCATGCACTTGAATGCTGCACATGGAGCTATCAGTAAACATCAACTATGGCATTTGGGTTCATCAATTGCTGTTGGTTCTTGTTACTATCCATTTGACAGGACCCTAGGTAAGTCAATGCTCGGCTCTACCTAATTTCTCCTAATTAAAGTTTCATTTAATCTCTTGAAAGAAGCTCCCAGCTTATCGGGACCACCCATTTGTAGGACGAATCCGTCAGGGATCTCGCCCACCCGCTTCCCACAAATGGTTTTCTTTAGTTTTCTAATTACCTATCACATTAAGTTATGACATATAAATGCAGCTTCATTAATTAACCCGTTATCATAGGTTCCTTTGCATAATTTTACAACACACCACAAGGACAGAGAAAAACAATCCTTTGGCAAAACATATTTATTTATTATTGGTGCACAGATCGGATGCTGTACGCTCGCGTAGTGAAGGCCAGAAGGTCCCCAAGAACAATAGAACTCTACTTTTTGCACAAAACTCAAGGTAAAAAGTATGCACGACATGAACAAGAGACCAATTGGGTGCAATCTCCCCCCATGCCTTGTGTGAGCGCTCCACAAAGCATATATTTTATGTATTAATCATCTTCAAGCTCAAATAATAGCCCAAATTACAAAATAGCAAGCTTTTGGCTTTTGAGTTTGCTTTAACACAAAATAGAAATAAAGCTAATAGGCGGTGCCCAAAGAGTCAAGCATACCCAATACAATGTCCAAGTACAAATAACATAATCGTGCGCCCATGCACATACAAAATAATAAATAAATATCCAACGCCTCAATAAATAGGCGCGACAAAATATAGGCGCCATGCCTAAGGTATGCGCCCATCAAAATATAAATGATAAATCGAATACTTGCTATCCTCCAATGCTTTCCTCCGCCACTGCTGCTACCTCTACACATCAACTGAAGCATTCACAATCGTTAGTAAAATAATACAATTAAACTGACAAAAGTGAATACCTAGCAGTCTTCAGCTACATAAATAAATCAACTGGTTAGAAATCAATCCTAACCTTAATTTATTACGAGTGCGCACTCTAAACTCATAAACATTTATTAATTTAATATGCATTTTGCGGAATCACCCGCTATGGAATCACCCATGTACACACTAAATTAATGAAACGCCCGAAAAGGACAGGCGTCCCCATCAACTTCTCGCACAAAGAATCCACTTTGTGTATGAGCCCCGCTCATCAAAGTTTACGGAATCCACCGTAAAACCTCACAGAATCCACCGTGGCACAGAATCCACCGTGAAATATGCCTCCTGGCATCATACCCCCGGGGTGGGATAGCAATTGACCTCAATTGCTATTAGCTCAATGTAAGCTAACAGAGTGGGGAAAGCATTTAAGTCTCTAGCGTGCATCCATTGTGCTTCTTCTACAGGATGGTTCTTAAATTTAACTAGATATCTAGAATATCTTCGGCCAGTTCTAGTGGTCATAAAGTCAGTATCTATGATAGTTTCAGGTTCAAGTATTTCAGTCTTTTCCTCTAACAAAGGTGGGTTTTCATAAACAGGGTGTACAGGTAATTGGCCTCTAAAGGGTCTTAATAGACTAATGTGAAATGTGTTGTGAATTTTCCAGTGAGGTGGTAATTCTAACTTGAATGCATTGTCATTAATTTTGTGAATGATCTTAAATGGTCCATAGAATCTAGGGGCTAATTTCACAACTGGGTGTCTATCTACACTTTGTAATCTACGTTTTTCTATTCTCAAACATAGTCATCAACTTTGAAATTCATTGCTTGTCTTTTCTTACTGGCTTGTTTGGTATATGATTGCTGGGCTTTGGCAATCATGTCTTTAACCTCATCAAAAATAGTATTGTGCATACTAGCAATATCATTAGCACTCTGAATTCTATTTGACAAAGATGCTTAGGTGTAGACAATCTATAGCCATAAATCACTTCAAACGGTGCTTTCTTTGTAGATGTGTGTGGTGTATTGTTATATGCAAACTGTAATAAATGCAAATGTGTATCCCATGTTTGTGGTTTAGAAATAGTATAAGCACGTAGAAGATCTAAAATAGTGCTATTAGTGGCTTCTGTTTGTCCATTAGTTTCAGGATGAAATGCAGATGAGAAATCAATTTTTGTGCCTAGGTTAGCAAACAAAGTAATCCAAAAGTTGTTACAAAATCTAGAATCACGATCATAAATAATAACTTTTGGTAATCCATGGTTAGTGAAAACAGTTTTCAAAAACAATTGTGCTGCCTGTGATGCTGTTAAAGTTTTCTTACATGGAATGAAATATGCTTGTTTACTAAACCTATCTACTACTGTCCAAATCATATCATGGTTAGATTTAGTATTAGGTAAACCAGTAATAAAATCCATAGAAATTTGTTCCCATGGTCTCGATGGAATAGATAAAGGCATAAGTAATCCATACTGTTTACCATGATGTCTCTTAACTCTTTGACAAATCAAACATTCAAAAACAAAGTTAGATACATCAGTGTCCATATGCGGCCAATAAAAATCTTCAGTTAATGTACGTAAAGTAGATATGATACCTCTATGACCTTGATATGGAGGACAATGAATCTCATTCAAAACAAAAGATCTGAATGGAACTGTAACACATAATCTCTTTTCATAAAACATAAATCCATCATTATAAGATAGTGAATCAATAGGAATCAAGTTATTTTGAACTAATTTATTCCAATCAGCATGAAAAGTAATGTCTTGATGATAAGTATCTTTCATAGGAATCAAAGAATCAAATGATATAACAGAAATATTATGAATAGCAGGTCTTCTACTTAATGCATCAGCCACTACGTTTTCTTTACCGGGTTGATATTGAATGATAGGATGAAAACTCTGAGTAAAGGCTGCCCATTTGATATGTCGGTCAGATATTTGGGGTTGGCTAAGTAAATGTCTAATACTTGTTGATCGGTCTTAATCATAAATTCAGAGCCCATTAAGTAGTGTTTCCACTGTCTTAAGGCTTGTACTACAACTAATAATTCTTTATCATATGTGGAATATTTCAGTTCGGAGGGTTTCAGCTTACAACTAGAATAGGCTATGGGATGATTGTCTTGCATAAGTACGGCTCCTATTCCTGATCCACTAGCATCAGTCACTACTACAAAAAATGGTCTATTAAAATCAGGCAACTGTAGTACATGAGCATGGGTTAATGCATGTTTCAATAAGTCAAAGGATTTCTGTTGATTATCGGACCAATGATAAACAATACCTTTCTTTAAAAGTTTAGTCAGAGGCAAAGCAAGTAATGAAAAATTACGCACAAACTTCCTATAGAAACTAGCAAGACCTAGGAATGATCGTAACTCATGCACATTTTTAGGTATAGGCCAGTTCAATATTGCTTCTATTTTCTTAGGGTCAACCTTAATACCATCAGATGATACTATATGACCTAAATATTCAATTTCTGTTTTAAAGAACTCACTCTTTTTCGGATTTGCATACAGTTGATTATCTTTTAATAACTGGAAAACCAATGACAAATGCTCATAATGTTCTTTCTCATTTTGACTAAACACCAAAATATCATCAAAGAAGACAATAACACAATACTGATATTTCAAAAATATATGGTTCATCATTCTACTAAATGTAGTAGGTGCATTAGTCAATCCGAAAGGCATCACTAAAAATTCATAATGACCGAATTGTGTCCTAAATGCAGTCTTGAATATGTCTGACTTATCTAGTCTTACCTGATGATAACCAGATTTAAGGTCTATTTTACTAAATATGGCAGAACCTTGCAGTTTATCCATAAGGTCATCGACTCTAGGAATTGGATACCTATTCTTTACTGTGATCTTATTTAAAGCTCGATAGTCAATGCACATACGATAGGTATTATTCTTTTTCTTTACTAACAGAACAGGTGCACCAAATGGAGAACTACTAGGTCTAATCAATCCTCTATTTAGTAATTCCTCAACTTGACTCTGAATTTCTTTTTGCTCTATCTGGTTATGCCTATATGGTGCTTTACAAGGTGGTTGTGTGCTAGGAATCAAATCTATTTTATGGTCTTCTGGACGTGAAGGAGGTAAACCAGGTGGTAGGTCTTCTGCAAAACAGTCTTTAAAGTGTGCAAGAAATTCTTTATGCCTAGGGTGCATATGATTTTCTTTAACTTGCAGTTCATTCACCCAAATGAGATAAGATTTACTACTTTTGCGTAATGCACGTTTAGCTTGAGTATGCAAAAGTAGTGGAAAAGCATTAGATGCATGCATACCATACAATGTAATATGTTTTCCTTGAAATTGAATATTAATCGAATGTGTGGAATAATCTATATCAGGGTTATGCTGATGACGCCAAGGCATACCTAAAATAATGTCACTGGACTGTAATGGTACAACTAGAAAATTTTTTCTTTCAGTGTATTCACCAATTTGAATTTCTAAGTCATGCACTTCCTATGTACCATTATATCTAGTGCCTAAGAATGCTGCTTTAATACGATAATGCGTAGGTACAGTCTGTAACTTCAATTCTTTTACTAGCTTAGCAGAAATAAAATCATGAGCACTACCATTATCATGCAAAATAATCTTTTCCTTTCCATGCACTAAACATTTCATTGTCAATAAAGAATGTGGAGTTGGCATACCTGGTAAAGTATCCGAAGGAGTAGTAATGTCATCTTCATCTTCCGTGTAATCAGGCATTTCTTCATGTTCTTCATCTTCCATTGCTCCAAGGTAGTTGATATGGACAGGTGGCTTCTTCGAATGGCAATTTGCTGCTAGATGTCCAGGTTGGTGGCATTTATATGTTTGCAATGGCAGGAAGTCTAGGGACATTAGGATTTGGCTGTGGAATAGGCTTAGGGTTTTGATTGGCATTGGATGGTAAAGCAGGTGGTTTTGCCCAATTTTTACGGAAAGATGATGAAGGAAAACGACCTTGATTAAATCTTCTAAAATTTGAGTTGAATTGCTTAGATCCATAGTTACCATTGGGTTGAAATTACCGTGGATGCTTGTCTCTTCCTTGCAGCTTGTCTTCAGTGTCATGAGCTAATGAAATTGCATCTTCAAGAGTTGCAGGCTTGAACATATTAACTTCAGCGTAGTAATGCCCAAGTAGTCCAGACATATACTTGCGCTTGTGTGTCGCTTCAGGTACGACTTCAAACATGCGTAACTGGAGTAATGCATTCCAAAAGCGTTCGGTATACTGAGGAATAGGCTCACAATCTCGTTGCTGAAGAAGGTCCCATTGCTTTATGGTTTTTTCATGAAATTGTGGAGGAAGGAAATTCTGCATAAACTTCTTCTTGAAATTCTCCCAGGTAGTGGGACAATCTATACTCTTGCGAACCACGGTCCACCAAAGAGATGCTCTATCCACTAAATGATTAGTGACACACTTGATTTTATCTTTTTTTGTATATGTTTCCTCATGAAAGTAGTCATCAAACTGACTAATGAATGCAATAACAGTTTTTCCCTCTCGAGTGCCATTGAAAGTACGGAATTTGAAATTTCTTTTACTTATCTTTGTTTCCTTGCGGATGGATTGAGCTTCAAGAGTCGCGTCGATGGTACGTCGGATAAAATCTTCAGATTGAGGTTCCTCTTTGTCAGTAGTCGATCTTTGTAAATTAGCCAATTGAACTTGCAATGCTTGCCTAGCTCGTCGTTCTTCATTCAACTGCATCATAATTAAATCTAGCTTTTGCTCCATCGTAGGTTCAGGTAGGTTGCCTTCAGCCATTAAATCATCCATATGTGATTCGGCCATCCTGCAAAACTCAAAAGACCTTTCACTCTCAAAATCAAGTTAGCGGGATGAGCATAGCTCAAGATCGGGTGTACAAGGCTTATATATTTTTGGGTGTGGCTTTCACAATCTTCGTCTTTGACTATATGCGAAGGATACCTTCCAATGAACAACTTTGCAGTTCGGAGTTTTTGCGCAGGAACAACCCTTCTATGAGTTTTGAACAGAAGTCAGTTTTGACTTCAGGTGATTTGTCTGACTTGCAGAGTTGCAAACTTATGTGACTTGCAGAGTTCCAGGACTTGCAGAACTTGCTTGCTTTATCTGACTTGCAGAATTTGAACTTGGAGAACTTTGAAGACTTGAATAGTTGAGTGACCTTAGATGATTTAGGGGATTAAGAAGCTTTATGCTTCTTAACCAGTCATCGTTTTTAAGGACATGAATATGTCCTCGGCACAAATTTCGATGGTCAGAACATCCTCTCATCCTTGTTGATAAGGTGTTTTGAAGCTTTAATAAAGCTTCTAATTAATCTAAGCTTTGAAACTTTAAAATTTAAGCTTTTAAGCTTGGCAAGAAATATGGCTTATCTTTGTTTCTTGACGACTTGAAGACGAGGATGTAGGAGTGGTCCTCCGCTGCAGGCCGGTCCTTCGCAATCTGATGATGGAAACAAAGGTTCTTGATCGCCAGGAATCCACCCGTATCGACCGTTCACGACGAGATTGACCGTAGAGCTCGATCGTTCCAGGAGCTCCGCCTTCGCACAAGATGGGTAGCGATTGGAAGCTCTTGATCTCAGCTTCGCTCTGATACCACTGGTGCGCAGATCGGATGCTGTACGCTCGCGTAGTGAATGCCGGAAGGTCCCCAAGAACAATAGAACTCTACTTTTTGCACAAAACTCAAGGTAAAAAGTATGCACGACATGGACAAGAGACCAATTGGGTGTAATCTCCCCCCATGCCTTGTGTGAGCGCTCCACAAAGCATGTATTTTATGTATTAATCATCTTCAAGCTCAAATAATAGCCCAAATTACAAAATAGCAAGCTTTTGGCTTTTGAGTTTGCTTTAACACAAAATAGAAATAAAGCTAATAGGCGGTGCCCAAAGAGTCAGGCATACCCAATACAATGTCCAAGTACAAATAACATAATCGTGCGCCCATGTGCATACAAAATAATAAATAAATATCCAATGCCTCAATAAATAGGCGCGACAAAATATAGGCGCCATGCCTAAGGTATGCGCCCATCAAAATATAATTGATAAATCGAATACTCACTATCCTCCAATGCTTTCCTCCGCCACTGCTGCTACCTCTACACATCAACTGAAGCATTCACAATCGTTAGTAAAATAATACAATTAAACCGACAAAAGTGAATACCTAACAGTCTTTAGCTACATAAATAAATCAACTGGTTAGAAATCAATCCTAACCTTAATTTATTATGAGTGCGCACTCTAAACTCATAAACGTTTATTAATTTAATATGCATTTTGCGGAATCACGCGCTATGGAATCACCCATGTACACACTAAATTAATGAAACGCCCGAAAAGGACAGGCGTCCCCATCAACTTCTCGCACAAAGAATCCACTTTGTGTATGAGTCCCGGTCATCAAAGTTTACGGAATCCACATTAAAACCTCACGGAATCTACCGTGGCACGGAATCCATCGTGAAATATGCCTCCTGGCATCAATTATTTTGCAAAAGTTATATACAATGCTTTTCCCCTTCTTCCTATGCAGAAGATAAAACCTTCATTCATCAGAAAATCCCTTCTGTCTGTGTAGCAAAAGAAAGCAAAACCCTCCAAGATTTTCGTCCCTTCACTAGTACCAGGGACTCCAGGATCCCATCCTGATTCGCGTGAGGGTCAAGTAGTTCCTAGGAGCGATCGAGAGATTTACGGCCAGAGCCCCCTAGCACTTCTGCCTCCTCCTGCCTAATGGATTCCTCACTGGAGTGACCTCTCGCCATCGGGGTGGTCCAAAGCTCCTCCTGGCAGTACAAAACAATCCCCCGTGGAGTAGGGTTTCACGTTTAGCCGTGGGGGAGGCATAGCGCGATCTTTCCTCTTATTATCGTGATTATATATTTATAATCAGATCTAACTGCTACAAGCACAATTAATCATTCTTGTGCAACCATCAATACATGCACAAATAATTAAAAAAAAGAAATGGCATCAAGTGTTTTTAGCATAGGAAGCAGCCCCACCAATTCTAGGGCTTCTCTTTTAAGGTCCCACCTTATTCTTAGGGTTTCGCTTTCTACTTGCAACTCTTTTTTCCGGATTTGCAAGTTATTTCACGAATCTGAAGTCTATTTTATCCTTATGAAAACTTGGTATTTTTGCCCTAAAAGGTAATATGGGAATTTATACCTATGGCAGGCAATTCATACACTGCCCTGCCCTAACCCACACTTAGCAAGATTTCAAATGCTTTTCCAAGTCTATTTAGACATTAGAATTTGTATTGACAAATTCTTATCAATGTCCAACAAGTCTTATAGACTTTCAATATTTATTTAATTTTCTGATACTGATGGGACCTAAAATGGGCCGGCACTAGCTATGGCACTAGCCGGACCTCATGCTCATGACACACAAACACCCTCACGGCCTTGCGGACCAGGAGCGTCAATTCTAATGTTAAAGGACAACATGCGTTTATAGTTTATAGTTCAACGTTTCCCTTAAACTCCTCAAAGGGAGAACCCAAAGTACATAGGCATAACGCCTCGTCACACACACATATGAGGCACTCCACCGACTAATAGTCGGAGCCCCACTGTAGCTCTCCTACATCGCAGGGATTGGCCCTTTGATGCGCTGCTAAACATATAACACAAACGAATACAAAATCCTCTCTTTTATATTTCTCGTATTTCTAGGAGATATACCATGCTTCCTCACTTAACAATCCCCTAGGAAACCGACCCCCTATCCTACGGCAAGGGATAACCTCACACTCTCAATCGTAGGTCAAAGTCCTAAGAAAACAATTGCTATGCAGTCCAGGAGATTTTCCTTTGATACCATGAACCATGCATAGTGCATAATGTGAATGGTTTAGTGCACAAACATAAGAAAATCAACATTGTGTATCGTGCATAAAGCATTCCTTCCATGAATTTTACTAGCACATGCTACGTTGAAAGGAGGCACCGAGCCATATGCTCATGCTACCATCCTCTTTATTTAAACCGTTTCCTATATGCCAAGTGCAATGAATAAATCAAATCTTTTCTTTATCTTTCAGCGTTTCAGCCCCTCTTCATTCAACTCTTAGCATTTTGTATCGTTAATCGGTTAGATAGGGTTTCTATGCATTTCTCCCTTTTAAAAGAACAATAAATACGCACAAAACATAGAAACGGGGACAAACCGAGGCCAACCTCGTGCTTTGCCATCGTTATACATTGCACAAACATAGATATAAATTTTTCTAATTTTTCTCAGCCCGTTTTCTATTTTTCCCTAATTTTAAACCCATTTTTGGGCATTTTTCCTATTTTTATTTAATAAATAATGACCGAAAATGAAAGTTGATTGTGGGCTGTGGCCCTTAGGTTCATTGACAGCAAGAACTCAGATTTAGTTGGTGTGACATATCATATTTCTCATTTATATAGCAAAACCCCCAATTTTACCCTTAAAACGCATGTTTTTCATGTATTTTGACACTAATTCCAACCATGTAGCCTTATATTTTCTGATTTTCAAGTTGCAAACAGTTAAAACTCATGGCAAACAATATCATAATGAACTTTCATCCCATATGAACAAGTTTTCATAAAGCAAATAGCATAAAAAGATCATTTTTCTTTATAAAAATAGCATTACCGCTTATTTTCAGGTCTCGGTTTCTTGGTCTTGATTATGGGACTGATTTCTAGCATACATTTAATGCTCAGCATCTTCAAGAATAGCACTTTTCATGTCTTCATCCATTCGGAAGCAATCCGGTCTCATCTGGACAAGCTTCCCTCCACCATTCTTCATTGTCTTCTTCCACGCAAGAGCAAAATCAGAAATCTTCATCCAGGCCATCATTGCGCAAGCGAGAGGCGGCGATATGATCAGCAGCAGGCAGAGGGGAATCAAGCCCCATGATCACTTGGGGGGGTTATTTGCAGGCAGCATGATGGATCATCCACACATTGAGCGCATTTTTCGGCGCCTGATGGTGCCTCCTCCATGCCAGGATTTGATGCATCTCTTGCTTCCACACTTTCATGTGACATTTAAAATTTGGGCTCCCAAAGGTCACTAGCCCATTTTGCCCAAATTTTGTCCACCCCTTCGCATCTTGACCGTTTCCTTGGCCATTTCCCCGTCCGGGCTCCAAATCGAGCTCTGAAAAATCCTGGGCATCCGGCTTGACATCCTGCATTCGCTGGCAACTCCTGACAACCCGCACGACAGTTTGAAAAATGATCAAAAATCAACAAGTGTCGCTCGGGCATCTTTAAAGAGTCGTATTTCACTTGGTGCTTAAAATCGTCCTAGCTGGAGCCGCCGCCTTCGACATTGAATATTTTTTCCCTAAAATTCGGATTTTTTGGCAAATTTTAGGCACATCTCGAGCTCAAAACTCCGCTCTCATTGGCGACCACGGGATAGGGCGACTCAGCCCGTCGAATCCCATAATAAATCTGCACAAAACAACCAAAGGAAGCATCAAGCTGATACAAAATAAATACACACTAAAACACAGCACAATGCTCACCCTACCCCCTGACAAAACCAAGGCATGACATCCACAAGGAGTAGGCCTAGCATAATCTGATAGAAGGTCCGAAGCTAGTCACTAACCGACTGCTCCAACATGGCCAAACTGAAAAGAACTATCAAAGAGGTTGCCCTAAGTGGTGGTCTGAACTACCTACCTAACAAAGGACAACACAACCAGGAGCTCCTACTAAGCAAGGACTCCTATAGCCTAATCAAGAAGTATTTTCTTTTAGGACATTTCCTCTTTTAGGATTTTATTTTCCCCATACTCGGGCATGTAAAAAGGAGGGAGCTGAGCGTAGTGACCCAAGGAGAATAAGGCATCGTCCTCAGGTCCTGTCTCGGTACCCAAGAACCTACCAAGCCCTCGCAAGGCAACACTTAATCCTTTTCTAACGCTCACTTTTATTTTCACTCCAACCTTCCTTACTTTCTTCTTTTCCAGCAAGACGCCACCCCTAGGAAGACAACGCATCAGCCCGGAGTCTGACTCGTCCCCAGGAACCTACCAAGCCTCCACTAGGCAATGATCAACTGCTCATAAATTTTCCTTTCTTTTCCTTTCTATTTTTGTAGAGGTTAGAACCCCTTTTTACACACCTTTGTATATATTTATTGTCTTTTGGGATATTCAAGGTTTCTTTCCTCTTTATCATCATCATTTTTCTTCTACAGGCCTCTCTAATTGCCTCACAACTAAGCAAGAACTCCTAGAACGGCCGCCTAGCAGGCTAGCAGAACAGGGTCACTAGAACTCCCTTTTAAAATAGGTCTTTCGATGCCTGGCAATGTCTTTATAGGAGGCAACGACTACTCAAACCTCCCTCAGACATACTGAACCTAAACCTGGGACTTCATGCCTTGGACTCCGGTCCCCAACAAGAAAAGGAAATCCCTCACAAGCACACAGACACATATAGCAGAAAACATGGTACTCATAAAGGAGAGATATCACCTGGATAGGGCCACGAGAAGCTCCCGCGCAACAAAAGGCTCCTTCCAAGCTCTTCTTCCAAACCTGTCTAGCACAGAACTAAAACAAGAAACCATTAACCATACCTGCACTAAACAGACAACTGGCCCTCTTGGCCTAATGAAATAAAGCATTTAACTACAAAACTTGATCGGCCCTCTTGGCCTAATGAGATAAAACATTCAAAACCTCGCAAAATTGGCCCTCTTGGCCTAACGAGATCAAACAAAATAGCACCAACACATCCTTCCCTGGAATAGCATAGATATACAATAATAAGCTCCTTTCCAAGGAGGAAAAACAGGCTCGCAGCCCTAAACTAAATGCATAAGGTTATGACTCATCCCTCCTGCATAGATAGCAAGAGGCGTACGCATAACATGTTGTCTAATCAACCTATGGGTCCAAGATAATAGCGGTGAATTGGTCTCGGCTACTCTTTACATCACCCATATCAACCATCGTCTGCCATATATTGCATGCTCTAATAACATTCCCCACAAGCGACCGGGTCCTGTTTCATAATTGATAACAATATCCAAACTAGGACCACAGTTGAAGAAGAGATCTTTCTCATAAGCAAGATTTGCCAGTGAATCTGCAAACTGATTCCAATAATGTGGAATCAGCTGAAAATACACTCTCTCAAACTCCTCAAGTAGGGTCATCGCAGTCCAATGATACATACAAAGAATAGGATTCCGCACCGTGTATGTCCTATCTAGCTGATTCTGGATCAATCGGGAATCCCCTTTTACTAACAACCGACGAATACCACCTTGTTTGGCAATATGCAGTCCCATAATCAAGGCTTTATACTCCGCCATATTGTTAGTGAATCCTGCCCCGAGATAAGCAGCTAACTTCATCGTAACTCTACGTCGGGGATCTCGGATTACTACTCCAACACTCCCTTTTTTATTAGGGCCCCTGGACGCTCCATCAAAATATAATGTGTACGTCCATGATGGGTTTACACAGCTTGCCATCACGAACTCCTCTACTCGTCAACAGTACTGCCACATACAACTTCCTATCCCAGTCCCGTTTCTTCTCAGAGACTATTTTAGACAAGATACCCACAAGCTGTTTATTAGTACTTTCAACTTGCCCGTTTGCTTGTGGATTATAAGGAGTTGTTTTATTATGCTTGATTTGCCAAGCTTCAGTCAAGCTTTTGATCACTTTATTCAAAAAATGGGTTCCACGGTCTGACACTAACTCCTTCGAGGGACCGAAACGGCAGATAATTTGCTCTAAAAGGAGACTTGCAGTCTCTTTCACATTGTCCTGCCTCATCGCCCGCGCTTTTGACAATTTTGTAAAATAATCAGTTGCTACTATAATGTATCTCTTCTAGGTACTAGACGACGGGGTGATGGGACCCACAAAGTCAATGCTCCACTTCTCAAATGGAAGGATAGCCATGATGGGCGTAAGTGGGCGTTTCCTATTCTCTCTGCTGTCATGTCTTTGATAGGTATCAGATCTCTTAACATACTCAAAAGAATCTTGAAAGATGGATGGCCACCAATATCCAGCTCGTAAAGTTTTTTGTGCCGTCAACCGTCCCGCGAAGTTCCCTCCACATGCAGAGTCATGACACTCCTCCAAGATGAAAGGAACTTCGTCATGCATCACACATCGGCGGTAAATATCATCAACACCCTGTCGATATAGCGTCCATGCGATCAAGGAAAACTTCAAAGCCTGTTGTTTGATTTTCCTCTTTTCAGCTTTTGATAGACCAGCTCCCGTCTCTCCTGTTGATAGATAATGAGTAATAGCAGCATACCAAGATGGGATAGAAGCTGTATCAATTTTAAACATTTCTGCAATATCACTTCCTTCAGCCAAAGTCTCGTTCGGCTCCCCGAAATCCACAAGGCATTCCACAATACCTTGCAGCCTCGGTGGCTTACTCTTAATCTCATAATCGAACTCCTGCAAAGTGATTAACCACTTTGCCAAACGATCAGGCGGTTGTAGCTTGTTCATAAGCAATCTAAGCCCTTCCGCCTTCGTATAGAATACTACCTTTTCATAGAGGATGTAGTGCCTGAATTTCTTAGTCCCAAAGACCATCGCAAGACACAACTTCTCCATGTAGGTATAGTTAATCTCTGAAATGCCCAATTTTCGATTAGCAAAAGCTATTGGATGATACCACTTTTTCTCCCAGATTTGGGCTAAACAGCAGAGCTGATACTATGCATGGTGGCTGCTGAAGATATATAGAACACCTCGCCTCTTTTAGGTGCTTTTAAAACGGGTGCTTTTACTAGCTCCTGTTTCACATCCTCGAAAGGTACCTTACAAGGGTCGCTCCATTCAAATAGACAGCTAAAGGATAATAAATTCGTTAATGGCAACGTTCTTTCTGCCAAGGCTTATAAACCTTCGATAGTACCCTATCGATGACAGAAAGCTGTGTACGTCTTTTGGAGTGTGTGGTGGACTCATAGTAACTATAGCCTTGATCTTTTCAGGGTTAGTGGCTATCCCTACTGAACTGACCACATGGCCCAGCAATAGCCCAGAAATAGCATGTAAAGCACTCCAAAGACACACTTTCGTGGGTTAAGAGCGATACAAAATTGTCTGCAATGCTCAAAGCACTTTCTTAAAATAATCAACATCCTTTCCCTTACAGTGGCTGCCCCTAGGTCATCAATGAATACTTTTAACTCATCTGGGGAGATGTCACCAAAGGTCTTGTCTGCTATTCGTTGCCATGATCCAGGTGCATTGCATAAACCAAAGGCCATCACATGGTACGCAAAAGTACCAAAGACAATAATAAAAGTCGTTTTCAACTTGTCCTCCTCTACAATTGCCATCTGGTTGTATCCTGCAAAGCAATCCATAAACGAATATATTTTCCTACCCGCTAATTGATCCAAAATCTGGTCAATAAATGGCAACGGGTAGTAATCCTTAACCATCTGCTTATTCAGCTCTCTAAAATCCACACATAGTCGGATCTGGTTTATTTTCTTCTTCCTGATAACAATTGGTGAACACCACTCTGTGTGTTGTACAGGAAAGATTAACCCAGCTTTCCGTAACTTCTGTAACTCCTCAAACAGCCTGTCTCTCAATTCAAAAGGCATATGCCTTACCTTTTGATGCACAGGATGATTGCCTTCTTTTACAGGAATAGTATGAACAGCCAGGCTGGGAGGAATGCCTCTCAGCTCGTCATAACTCCAAGCAAAGATGTTGCGGAATTCTTGAATCAAGGATACATAGTCCTCCCTTTCTGCTGAACTGAGCATGGAACCTAATTTAATTGACCGCGAATCATTCGGCGTGCCAAGGTCCAACTCAATCACATCCCTGTCTCTTATCCTATCTTGCGAGTCTATTGGCTCATTTAGAGGTATCTGATAAATATCCTTTGTAGTGGACCCCTCTTTAGATTCATCACTAGATGATGTCTCACTACCAGATGGATCGTCTGCTGTTTCTAATTCAGTAGAAGGTAAAGGATCTCTCTCACTCTGAGGAGACTCAGGGTAAGCATCGACTATTACTCGATTAGCACCTCTACCTAGAACCACTCGACCGGCGGGTATATCGACTTGACAGTCCATTTGTAAGATCAAAGGCCTACCTAGCAAGACTCGATAGCTAGGATGTCCTACAAATCTTATCACCCTAAAGTCCAAGAAGCATTCTACACTTGCCACTGTAACATGGACCTTAGTAACGCAACCTTCTGGTTGTCTCAGACTATCATCATCCATTCTAAGAAGGGTGGAGCTATCCTTTTGGATGCCTAGACCCAACCTCTCCATAAACTCTGAACTCATGATATTGACGGAGGATCCAGTGTCTACAATAGCATGTTTCACTAATATTCCATCCATATAAGTTGGAACCCTAGGGCAGTTCTTTTCAGCATGATCAAACCAATCTTCCCCTACTCGGGCTATGCCCAAAGGTTCTACAATATACCCAATACACAGGATCTTCTTAAATTCCTTGCATAATCCTGGAGATAATTTAATCAATTGCAAGAGGTTCACATCTGGTTTGACTTCCAAAGAGAACTTGCTAAATCAAAGTCGTGATAAGTAGCCAAAGCTCTCTTTTCTCGCCACACCATCCTCTCTTTTGGTCTTTGGACCGGTTTTGGTGCTTCTTTCTTAGCTCTTGCCTTCTTTCTTGGAACTTCTTTATCCTTCTTAGGGTCGCCTTTTTTGTCAACCGGCCTTAGTGGTCCCCCTTCCATGCTAGGATTCTGGACTTGCATCTCCTTATCCCCTTGCTTAGGGTTTCCCTCAACCGGTTTTGTATTATCTTTGTCAACCTCTTTAGCCTTTTGGCCTCTTGTCACGGCTCTTAAGTTAGAGGTTTCAGTATCATTGACTCCTACAGCCTCAATAAGGCTGACTCCATTTCCTTGTGGCAACTCTTCTATAGTTGTTTTTCCCCTCTGCAATATTTGTCTTGGTGCATCATTCTGCTGCAAGTTATTTCCTTGTGCTCTATTATTCACTAGGCCCGGCTGTTTACTCCCTTGTTGGAGGGAACTAATCTTACTCCAACATGTAGCAGCTAAATGGCCCGACTTCCCACAAATGTCACATTTAACATTTGGACAGTTTCGAGGGAAATGATGTCCACCACACCACTTACAACTGAATCTAGAGGGTCCACCCTCTTCAGAGTGTCAACTCCCTATCAGATTTTGTTGCTTCTTCAAGAAATTAACATCGACAGCTATTTGTCGATATTGTTCGAAAATCATATCGGTATAATGCTTCATCATATCCTTAACTTCGCCAAGGACATTAGATGCACTCGACTCATAGCCTCGATCGTCGTTGGCCTACTAACGATCTGATTTGGCATTGACTGTTGACCCACAGGAACAACATTAGAATTCAAAACTTGGCCTCCAACATTTGGTGGAGCCAACTGACTTGCCATAGGCATAGTCACACTGGGAGGAGCTGGCAGCAAGGGTACATTCTAAACCATACTTCCTCTTCCATTAGGGTTAGTCGTAGGCATCCCTTGACTTCCATTCATCAATGATCGATTGCCTCCAGGTACTAAACCCACATTAACATTCATTCGAGAGGAGTAGGCCGTTTGTAATCGTGCTTCTACTCCTTCTGCCCTCGTAATAGCGGTGTCTATATCTACCAAGGCACACTGCTCAATTGTACTTGAATATTAAAATCCAACCCATGCAAAAAGTATTGCAATTGGGCAGCTGGCGGAATGGGAATGTTAGTTTGTAACTTATGGAATTCTTCCTTCATCTTCTTGGCGTAAGCTTTCACATTCTCATGAGGGTCTTGGCGTGTTACATTCAAGACACGCAACCAAGATTGGCCACCTCTTTCAGGGGCATACTCTCCTTGGAAAGCTGCATAAAATTGATCAATTGTGGTTATGGTTCCAGACTCTATGCTATGATACCATACCGCAGCCCTTCCTTTTAACGTCATATTAAAGAACATCATGAGATGTCCCTCATCTTGGATGCGATAATTGAACATCAATCTTTGGAATTCACAAATGTGAAATTCCGCATCCTCTTTAGCTAACCCATTAAAAATGGGCAAGGGAACTCCTAAGGCTGGTAAATCCAGCGTCCCTATAGGAATTGCAATGGGTTGTGCCATGGCGACAATCGGATTAGCAATAGGAGCTTGAACCGACGGAATCACACCCCCACTTGAAGTGGATAGACTTGGTGGAGGAGAGGAAGAACTTACGCTTCCTCCTGCACCTAACGAACTATGTGGAGCAATTGGGTCATTAAAACCACTGCCTCTTATGCATATCGGGCTACTCCTTTGAGGAGAATAACGACTTACGATCTCTAACCGCCGTCTAGCCCTCTCAGCACGTTCTATTTTTTGTATTTCGCCTTGACGGTCCTTGTCAGAGGACATAAACCGACTTTCTTTTGGTCCCTACAAACCCTAGATTCGAAAACCACCACTTATAGGTGGCTCCCAAAAAACGCACCACTGATGGGATCTGAAATGGGCCGGCATTGGCTATGGCACTAGCCGGACCTCATGCTCATGACACACAAACACCCTCATGGCCTCGCGGACCAGGAGCGTCAATTCTAATGTTAAAGGACAACATACATTTATAGTTTATAGTCCAACGTTTCCCTTAAACTCGTCAAAGGGAGAACCCAAAGTACATAGGCATAACGCCTCGTCACACACACATAGGAGGCACTCCACCGACTAATAGTTGGAGCCCCATTGCAGCTCTCCTACATCGCAAGGATTGGCCCTTTGATGCGCTGCTAAACATATAACACAAACAAATACAAACTCCTCTCTTTTATATTTCTCGTATTTCTAGGAGATATACCATGCTTCCTCACTTAACAATCCCTTAGGAAACCGACCCCCTATCCTACGGCAAGGGATAACCTCACACTCTTAATCGTGGGTCAAAGTCCTAAGAAAACAATTGCTATGCAGTCCAGGAGATTTTCGTTTCATACAATGAACCATGCATAGTGTATAATGTGAATGGTTTAGTGCACAAACATAAGAAAATCAGCATTGTGTATCGTGCATAAAGCATTCCTTCCATGAATTTTACTAGCGCGTGCTGCGTTGAAAGGAGGCACTGAGCCATATGCTCATGCTGCCATCCTCTTTATTTAAACCGTTTCCTATATGCCAAGTGCAATGCATAAATCAAATATTTTCTTTATCTTTCAGCGTTTCAGCCCCTCTTCATCCAACTCATAGCATTTTGTGTCGTTAATCGGTTAGATAGGGTTTCTATGCATTTCTCCCTTTTAAAAGAACAATAAATATGCACAAAACATAGAAACGGGGACAAATCGAGGCCAACTTAGTGCTTTGCCATCGTTATACATTGCACAAACATAGATATAATTTTTTCTAATTTTCCTCAGCTCGTTTTCTATTTTTTCCTAATTTTAAATCCATTTTTTTCATTTTTGGGTATTGTTTTCTATTTTTCTTTAATAAATAATGACTAAAAATGAAAGTTGATTGTGGGGTGTGGCCCTTAGGTTCATTGACAGCAAGATCTCAGATTTAGTTGGTGTGACATATCATATTTCTCATTTATATAGCAAAACCTCCAATTTTACCCTTAAAACACGTGTTTTTCATGTATTTTGACACTAATTCCAGCCATGTAGTCTTATATTTTCTGATTTTCAGGTTGCAAACAGTTGAAACTCATGGAAAAAAATATCATAATGAACTTTCATCCCATATGAACAAGGTTTCATAAAGCAAATAGTATAAAAAGATCATATTTCTTTATAAAAATAGCATTACCGCTTATTTTCAGGTCTCGGTTTCTTGGTCTTAATTACGGGACTGATTTCCAGCATGCATTTAATGCTCAGCATCTTCAAGAATAGCACTTTTCATATCTTCATCCATCTGGAAGCAATCTGGTCTCATCCGGACAAGCTTCCCTCCACCATTCTTCATTGTCTTCTTCCACACAAGAGCAGCCCCTTAAGGGAGAGAGAGGGAGGAGAGAGAAAGACTAAAATCAGAAATCTTCATCCAGGCCATCATTGCACGAGTGAGAGGCGGCGATATGATCAGTAGGCAGAGGGGAAGCAAGCCCCATGATCACTTGGGGGGGTTATTTGCAGGCAGCATGATGGATCATCCACACATTGAGCGCATTTTTCGGTGCCTGATGGCGCCTCCTCCATGCCACAATTTGATACATCTCTTGCTTCCACACTTTCATGTGACATTTAAAATTTGGGCTCCCAAAGGTCACTAGCCCATTTTGCCCAAATTTTGTCCACCCCTTCGCATCTTGACCGTTTCCTTGGCCATTTCCCCGTTCGGGCTCCAAATCGAGCTCTGAAAAATCTTGGGCATCCGGCTTGACATCCCGCATTGGCTGGCAACTCCTGACAACCCGCACGGCAGTTTAAAAAATGATCAAAAATCAACAAGTGTCGCTCAGGCGCCTTTAAAGAGTCGTATTTCACTTGGTGCTTAAAATCGTCCTAGCTAGAGCCGCCACCTTCGACATTGAATATTTTTCCCCTAAAATCCGGATTTTTTGGCAGATTTTAGGCACATCTCGAGCTTAAAACTCCGCTCTTAGATACTGATAGTTTCACGGTTGTCAAGTAGTTCATAGTTGTTTTTGCTTCAACATCCTCGATATTTTAGGTAAGGTTTTCTCATTGATTCATATGTGGGTCGACTCATGATATTGACGCTCTCGCTAATATAGTAGTTCATAGTTGTTTTTGCTTCAACATCCTCGATATTTCAGGTAAGGTTTTCTCGTTGATTCATATGTGGGTCGACTCATGATATTGACGCTCTCGCTAATATAACCATTAATATTAACATTGGTGTGTTTTCAGCAAGAAAATATTTTTTATTTTATTCTACTCGTATTTTATGGTTTAATCGACGATGTTCGACCATTTGTCAAACTTTCAATATTATCTAGAAAGATCAATTTTCATTTAGCTATGTCATAAATGCAATGCTAATTGTTTTTCTGAAAACTTCATTCTAAGCAATGTAAAAATCATAAGTGTAAATTTTCTTTCATCTTTTAGACATCGAATTATATTACTACTCACCTAATTTATGCGTGTCTAGTATATATTTTCCTATACAAATTTTTGTTGATTTAATGCATTGATTATTTCATGATATTATCTAAATGATTTTTTATAAATTATTATAAAACTCATATGCATCTGTTTATCATTAGCAAAATGAAATAGAGATAGTCAATTTCGGGGAGAAATTATAAAATATTCCCTTTCCTAACATCGTCTACCTTTTTTTTGTTATTATAATCACACGCATTATTAACGAAATAACAATAAATATCACGAAATAAACCATAATTACGATATTTTCTTCATGATAGGCATATAATCCTTTTTCAAGTGAAATAGTCGTTTCACTGAATAGTTTATTATTATATTACTTAGGCCATTTTTCTAAGTGGCAGTTCATATGCATTTTCCTTAAAATGCATTTATAATCATTTAAAGCCAAATATAGCGATAAGCTTATAAAATATTATTTTTTTCCAAACCGATGAGATGTTACATCTATCAGGTTTGTAGTAACGGGGGTTTCGCCAATTCTTTCGCATCATTTTGTCCATCGACTGCGTTTCTTGCTTCTTTTGCTTCAAATTGGCTTCTTGAATTTTTGCGACCTCGTGGAGCCATGGATGTCATGCGAAATTAATGTGGTAGCTCAAGGAGAGTTGGTGGCCGTCTAGAAAAAATTGGCTAGCGTTTTGCTTAGCGATATGGCTGTATGGAAGAAATACGTAACAAGGGGTAGAGAAAATGGAAATGAGGTAGAAGAGGGGTATTTTCCTTCTTCAAGGCTCAAGCTAGAATGGAAAAGAGATGTAGAGAAAATTTTGCATTATCAGGAGGTCTTCCTTCTTGCTTCCTTTGTGAAGGAGAGGGGTTATATTTATAGCCATAAGGGGGAAGCATGCAATCACTCATTCTTTTGGCTACTTGTCAAGAGCTAAGTAAGCTTGATAAAAAATATTTTTTGATTGCCTACCTGTTGGATGGCGGCATGGGTATGATTTTAAAATGTTTTCTCTCCCTCCAGGCGTAAAAAAGTCATGATTTTTGGTCTATTTTTTCAAAAACGTTTTGTTTCTTCAAAACGACTTCATCTATTAGTTTTTGGCCAAGTTACCTCATGACTTATCTAGTTTATAAAGTCATGCCATACTCTTTGATACTTAACTTACTCAATATCATGCTCGTTCTTGCATGTTCTTTGTCTACTGATAAAGGCTTTTGCGATTTGTCTTGCTGTTGCAAAATCAATGCGATCTTTGATGCATTAAATGGAATCAAGAATGCTAAATCAAATATAATGTAGGAAATATTATGATCAAGCCGTCATAATATTATTTATGAGGTGTATTTGCTTTTTTGTTGGCTAGATTCATTGAGACGTCTTCTCATGTCAGATTGCAGAATTGATTTAATGCAAGATTTGATATTACATGCGGTCACTTATGTGATAACTCAATGAGTAAATTTTAAAACATTTCAAGCCTGAATTTGTTTTATGAAGTGTTATGGCGGGAATATTACAATAGAAAACATTAGAATAGAAGAACTAAAACACTACTTGTTAATACACCGCTTTTTTGACATGCACATGTACATTCACACAACCAAATAGTAGGTTGCATCTTTATAAAGAAAATCAAAAGTTCCATGGAATTGCTTTAGGCCCTAAACATCAAATAACACTTTGGATATTCATGCTAGTAGTCATTGAAGTAGTTAGAAGACTTGGGTGATGTAAGATTCAACAATAATCCTATCAAAATGAGCATAGCCACTAAAAGAAAGAAATCCTTGAAGTAGCAACTTTACAATTCATCTTACTATCATAAGTGAAACCTCATAACTAAGAACCTTATAAATATCCATAATAAAATCATAAACTTGGCTACAAAAACATATCACGAAAATCATTTTCAATCCTTATACTAGTTGTAAGTGATCCAAAACCATCGCTACATGATTATGAACCACATAGAAAATGCTATCATATGGCAAATGTGAGATTTTTCTATACATCAACATTATAATGAGGGAGTGAAAACTCACCCAAGTATGCAAAAATAACTTAGACATGCACAATTTCCATTACCCTTATGAAAAAGATGGTTAGGCTTCCTGTGTCCCAAAATACCTGGTGGAACCTATTTTTGAGATGAGAATTTATTAGAAAAACTCTTTCATTCACAAGAGAGAAAACCAAGTTAGATCAAGTAGACAAATATAACCATCAACCTATTGGACACAATGAAATGCTCCAAAAAAAGGAACTATCAAGCTCGTTTCAAAAATTCAATATTGACATCCATGAACTTAGATAAATGGTAAGGAAATATAGTGTTAACATTGTGCACCTATGATACAAAATAGCATTATTGATTATTTGACCATGATTCCCCTCTTATTTCTTAAATAATTACCTTATAATTCGAAATGGAAATTATTTACTCTAATATTAAGGCACTCAGCTTGTTACTAGTAGAGATTGTATAAGTGGAAGGAGTATTCTAATTAGAGTCTATAGAAGTGGTACTATAATCTAACCTTCCCATACAACTTGAAGAAATGATTGGCATATTTACTTCCCTCATCTTGATATGCTTATGAAAACTTGTGCCACTTCAAGTTCCTAGCATAACAACACATTTGAGAAATATACAAAAATACAAGCATACATGCTTTAAAAAAGGCCAATGGGCATACTATACTCAACAATGATGATAGCCTATTTTGTTTGCTTTGCCTAGAATTGGAAGAAGCACAAAGTGAGAAGTAATAAAGGTTATTGCTTAGGTACCTAACAACCGACTAACATTTCTTTCTTGGAATGTATCCATCATTACATTGAGTCCATGTCAAACAAAAAAACTTGGCTGCAAGACCCTACACTTCTAAGTTTTAAGACTATTACCATTGGAGGAGCTAGGCCGCCCCCCTAGGGACATGGAGGTACTAAATTGTATGAGATGCAGATACTCCTTGTGCTAGCATTGGCTCTGAATTCTTGCCATGTGAATACTTGCAACTACTCTAGTTTGTGTCACTTCTTCTTCTTTGCCTCCCATAGTAGCCTCTTGTTTCTCCTCCCTCTTGCACTGTACAACCACAAACATGCTTCACCTCTTTAACCATCGTACCCTTGCTACACATCCCTATCATTGTATGCTTGCCACACATGTGGATATAAGATATACTTGTTTGAAAATTTTACACTAGAAAGAAAGGTAGTATCATACAATCTTCTATAAGTATACTATCCATTGATAAAAACTAAGATCAAATGCTCCAAGAGCTTAAGATTAAGCCATAGTACAATAAATTTACATGGTATCTTCTCAAGCTTAGCTTCATGGTAATTGTCTTCTATAGATTCAATCTCCTCAAAGCAAAATTTGTATCATCATAAGTGTGCAATAATGCATATTTGCAGATGAAATATTGTACAACTTTTTGCAAAAGAATATCATTTTATAGTTCTAAGGAAGTTGAAGGTATAATCCCAATAGCATGTATGATCTCAAGTGCAAAAGAGAGCTTGAGAAGGAAGGAGTTTGGCTACCATGTTCAAACTTGGAACTAGACAAGCATTCTTCCATGTGATTTGATTGGAATGCTCACAAACATGTGACTAAGAAAAATTAGAAATTCATTACAAGCTTGGAAATTAGTGCAATAAGGTTTGCATGCATGTTAGTCTTCTTTAGAGCTTATATTAACATATTTTTACAAGAAGTTTTCTTCAAACACACAAATTAGATTTTTTAACTTTGAAATTCTCAGCAATGTCCATGTGTAAAAGAGAAAACTTCAAGCTCCTCATATATTTAGAAAAGGCTTTCAAATGTATTTTTATGGTTTTAATATTTTTAATTTCTTCCAAATTTAGTTGAGTTGACATTGAGCTATATAGTTTATTTTGTGAACTATATGAAATAATATTAAGCTCTAGTTTAGCCACAAGTCTTAAAGTATGGCCTAGAAAGGTCTCAATTTTTACAATAGTAATGCTAAAGACTTAACTGCCTCTATAGAAGAGCCCTAGAAGAGGAGCATGCCAATATAATTAAGAGGATTAGTTTACCAAACATACTAAAAGTGCTAGTAACAAAGAATATCCACCCCCTTTCCCTCCCTCAACCCTTATCCCCTCCCCCTTCTCCTCCCTCCTTCTCATTGCCTCTCCCTTTCACTCTCCCATGCCCCCTACCCCCATCGCCTCTTTATATTTAAGCTTGGAAAGGGAAATTAATGGGGTTCTACCCCTAATGTATACCCTTATGTAGTTTAAAAAAAGACCCCCTCCCTTGCACTTACATGATTCCATAAGTTTTCATTAGGGGAAATATAGACTCAAAAAGGGCCTCATAAGAAATTGATTAGGAATTCTTAATCTTGGACTAGTCTCTCTTCCATGGCCATCATTGCATGTTTTTTGTCCCTTGGGCCCCCAACATTCATAGGCTCCACCCTACTTTTTGTTCTAGGCCCCACCTAGAAAGGTGGAATTAGATTTATTTTCTTCAAAAGGTGCCCAATCATATTGCAAGTTGAAATACTCATTTTTAATACACCTTTTTGCATTGAATAGCCTCCAAATTAGTTTATACTTTTTTATACCCTCATAAGTAGTTCTTGAGACCTTGCAAAGGTAGTCACATATCCTCATTATACCCCACTACTCCTCCTACGTGCCACATTAGCACAAGGCGGATTATTTATGACCCCAAATAGTGCCTTTTTTCCTCCCCTCTCAAAAACTGGTATTTTCAACCTCTAATGGTGCTTGACCATATTATATACACATCTAAGTATTTTTCATGCATTGTTTTGCTCTCTAATCATTCTAAATCATTATTATTGTGACAAAATTACTCTACTCCATTCTCTCACCTAACTTGCATTTCCTCATGAAACCACTTATGGACCTAAGTAATTGTAAGAGGAAAGTGGATTTACTTGTTTGAGTGGATGAAGAGTATGCTCTTACAAAGACTCCTTATAGCAAGCATGGCCTCGATGCAATAATCACTTCTCAATATCGTTCAAAGGAAAATAAAAATATCAATCTTGGGGTAGATAGTTGCTTGTATCCTAACGACCCTAGCACTAGGCTGAATCTACCTTTTAATTCCACTTCTTCATTGCTCACTTTTATTGGGAATGGTAAACAAGGTCTACTAGCCTATTACAAATGCTTGGGTGGTAATTTTCAATTGCTTCAATATTATCAATCAATGTTACATAACACTCTCCAATCTTTGTTACAATCCCAGGGTTCTCTAAATGTGTTACAAAAGCCCTTCAAGATCAGGAAAACAAAGTACAAATACTTAAAGAAGAATTGAAGCAATGCAAAGACAAGGAACAAAAGATGGTAGAGGACATGCAATGAATTTTGAACTTGGAGGAGGAGAATGCTTCATTGAAATCACATTTGGAGAAAATGGAGAAGGATAAGAACATTGCAAAAGCAAAGTTGCAAAGGTGTAAGCAAAGTCCCATGGGTTACAAGGAAAGAAAACATCGACTAGCACCAGTGTTATTACTATCTATTAATGGTGGAGCACGAAAAAGACATGTACAAACATTAAGATTCTTGATCTCCTATTGACTAAAATTCAGTTTAGAAATAACTACATTCCTTAATAATTTGCACCTTCTTTAAAGGAGCTTTTTCAATTATGCCAAAAGCCGTGAGGTTAGGGCTAGCAATTGAAGGTTCTAAAGGCTTTCTTAAAACATAGGCATCTAATTGCAATCTTGAGAGACCCTTGACATCAGGCTCTCTGCCACCTTGCTACTTTGAATGAGGTTCTTAAGGATGTTATTAATAGCTTATCAATGGAAGAAGTTGAAATCACATGTGATACAGTTGGGGTTAATCAATAAGGTTTTTAGGCCATATACAACATGATAGCAAATACACTAGCTCGCAAATATAAAACATATGGTCTTACCTTGTCCATTTCGACTTAGATTTATGCGATGAACACAAAATGCATCAATTGGAGAGTCAATCGAGCAATACTTTTTTATTGTGGAGTGGATGAAAGTAGAAGGCAGCAAACCTAAAAATGTATTTCCTTCTAGATGGGTTCAACAATAATTTTGTCGACCTAATTAAGTTGCAATACGAAATGGCTCATTTTTACAAGGTGCAATGCACACAAGGTATTGATTTGTGATATAATATTAATAATAAAATATAATGCATTTATATTATAATATATTTATGATATAGTATATTTATCACAGGCAATGGTTCAAGTTTGGAGTTCATTGTGAAGCTTGGACGAATGCCAAATTGTAAAGGGATGCAAGTTGGAAAGAGTAGGCCTTACACTTATGAATTATGAATTGGCCTATGCTAAGGATGAAACACTTGTTCCTCCATTTACTGTGCAGTCGAAAAATGAAATTCGGTGTGGCTAGCAGCATTGGCTGAGGTGCCTAAGGAGTCACACAATGTGCTATCATGGATTGTTTGATGAATCCCTTATCCTAACATAAGTGCTAAGAAAACAAATGGCGTGAAGCTTTGTGTCCAAGACATTTGAGAATTTAATGTCAACTGGCACTTGGGTGGTAATCTCAAAATACTCAAGTGTATGTTGAATTGTGACACTCAGGCAATAGCATTACTATCGTGTCCATACTACATGAAAACATATAATTGTTCCAAGTCCTTGAAACATTTCACGTGGAATGATAGAGCACTAGCATGCAATAGAAAGCCATAGGCCATTGATGCAATTTTTAACCATCATCCATCACCGATTCATCAAATCATCCCCCCCCTCTCTCTCTCTCTCTCTCTCTCTCTCTCTAATAAACAACCATATGAACAATAAACAAGGAGGATAGAGAAACATGAGAGAGAAAGATTGGTTTTTTATCTTGCTGAATTGTACACCATTTTGTGCAATGATTGGAGCGATAGAGAGCAAAGAAATGGTAGATCTAATGGCCAAGAGTAGGAAGGAAATGATGATAGCAATAAATCAAATTTTTGGGGGATGGAAAGGGTGCCAAAAAAAACATGCCCCTTTTCCCATGTCATTTGATTTTTCATGTTTTGTGCCTCTTCTTAATCAAGGTTAAAGCCTAACACACTAGTTTCATTTTTTTTAAAACACTTGCACTATGTGGTTCTGGCTCTTGGTGATTAAGGTAGGTCTCAGCCAATCACCATGGGTTTTGATCCAAGATGAGGACCAAGTGTAGTAGAATAGAGGCAAGGATTTATTCCATTCTAACTAGGAAATTGAGGAAGAAGTTGCTTGGACCAAAGCAGAGGAGCTCGATCATGTTCCGAGCACCATTCAGGATGCAACTTGTCATTACTACTCTGAACTTGCGTAGCTTCTCTGCGCCCAATGCCTTCGTGAATATGTCAGCTACCTGATCCTCTGTGCTGACATAAACTAGATCAATAAGACCTAGTAAAACCCTCTCCCACACATAGTGATAATGCACCTCAATGTGCTTTGTTCTAGCATGATAGATTGGGTTATTTGCCAAGTATATACTGCTCATGTTGTCACAATAAATGACAACTGGCCCATCTGTAGGGCTGATGCATATCATAAAGTAGCTTATGCAACCAAGCTACCTCACATGTAGCCATTGCTGCACCCTTGTACTCAGCCTCTGTGCTCGACAAGGCAACTTGCTCATGTTCTATCATCTACAACGTAGGCATACCCCTCTAGGGTATGTCTAATATGTGTCCTCTATCACCTGCGACCACGTTCCTGGGCATATCCAGGAGACCCCTGTACATCTGGTGTACCTACGAGGGTAGCATCTCTCAGAGTAGCACCCATAGGGGTGCCACCTATAGACAGCTAAGCAAAAGATGGAGTGACTAGAGTGGACTTCCTCAAAGGTGTGACAAATCCTACGGGTGATGCAACTCTAGCAGAACGACGAGACAGAGACACTACGTCGGTATCTCCACAACAACCACCTGAGCCACGCTCTCTCGAACCGCCACGAGAGTAAGGAGTAGCGCATGTATCTCGAGTTGACCACGGGCTCACTACATCCAGGTCTCTGCAGCATCCCCCCTAAACCACTCCCTCCATCTAGCCTAGGTCTCGAGCGTCGATCTCGTCTGCTGGAAACTGAAGCATCAGAGTGCGCCGAAGTATATCTAATAGAATGGCATGATGGTGTCTGAGACAGCTCCTAGTCCACCATATCTCTGAATCTCGCCATCTAATCTGGAGACATACACATGAAGATCTCTTGTAGCTCCTCGTCGCTCATCCCTCGACTCATCGTGATGATCTAAATATCCACAAAGGTCACCTACACAGACAAAAATTGATATTAGCATAATTAATATAAATCATACAAAGCATGGTAATATAAATCTTAAAAAAATGATATCACTTAAAATGCATATCTTATGTACCCTTATAAGTGATTCGTCAACGAATTGAGTAGGTGGATGCTCCAAGTATGAAGTACCCTATGGTCCCATGTCAATCTCTTGACACAACTCCGCATACACTGGAAGGTCGATAGACATGTCAGCACAAAAGGATGAGTCCACCTCGTTTTCAAAGAATTCTTGGACTCTTGTAATTTCCATCATTGTTACCCAATGCTAGCTCCTTTACATGCTCCAAGCTTTCGGTGGCCTCCACCCCTTGCAATATTGACCCCTCTATTTGCATACTATCCTCATCTATGCTCGGAACATCGCTTTGATCATATACTCTCGCACTTCGGGGAGCTGAAGGTATAACGTACCACCATCGAGGTTGTTGGGGATTTGGATAGATTTAACTATTGTGACATGTACCATGTTTTAATACAATTAAAAAACACATGAGTTCATGCACCTGTTCACAATGGGCCGACAATACAAACGTGTCACGCAAATTTGTCATTTTTTTTCAGAATCTATTTTGAGAAATAGGATCATGGAGAAGCTACGGTAATCCACCGTGACAATACTTTGCAAGTTCCCAAAATACTCCATCTTATCTATAACCATGTTTGGATTCGTTGCTCATTGTTGGCTCTCTTGCTCAAACCTTGCCATGATACCACAATCTGTTGTGGAGTGCATTTTGTCAATACGCTCCACGCAAAAATGCCATCCGTACGACCACGTCGCACTATATATTTTGTACTGTACATTGAAACACTCAATTAGTTATCACATATAAAATATAGATACGACAAACCCTAAACACGTCATCACCTTTGGACTACATCCCCTCGACAATTCCCACTCCTCAGTTGAGACCTTCGCCGCTTCGCGAGAGACGCTGCGATCAACTCCAAGAAGAATATCCATCGCGTATGGACAGGTCCAGCAATCTCCACTTCATCTACAAGATGCACAAGAAGGTGGATTTGTATTATGAGCATGCTAGTATGCAAGTATTTCTCAAAGAGACAAACCGTCTCCACTGCTACCTGCCTTCCGGATTCAATAGAGGACGTCTTAATCTCCATATGTGAGATCCATTGCACTAAAGTTAACAATCTATAAATCGCCCCACCTATTTTTGGAGTAACGCATCCTGCGATTGCGATCGGTAGTACAAACTGCCACAAACGAGGAAGCATTATGAACAATGACTATACAAATAGCAAAATACGCAGGCCAGTTACAATCCATTCATAGTACAAACCTGACATATCTTATGCCAATCATGGGATTTTAACCCTGATAATTGATCGTCTTTAGAAAATGCGGAACTAAGAGAACACATCATACCCATCGGAGTGTGGATAGACTTGACTATTTGCTTCACAATACGCTCTTCTTTAGTGGACAAAACCCAAGGAGTGTGAGGTAGCTGCAAGCGACCATCAACACTCGATTGTGGCCAAAGCGCCTCTATCTTGCCTACCTCCTTCAAATCCATTTGTGCCCCTATAGTGTCTCTCTTTCCTGTGATGTGGTCCCATAGCAAGCTTCCCACGTTCTTGAAAATATGCATGGGATCCAACAAGTGGTTGATCTGTAAGTGGGTCCAATATGGCAACTCATAGAAAACTGAGAACCATCGCATTCCATTTGGATGTGACTCTGTGTGGACCATTTTCAGTTCGTACTAGCTTTGGGCATTCATACGTGTTGGAGGTCATCCAAGAAAACCTTCCCTGAGTTCATGACCCTCTGGCAAGAAAGCGGCGTGTCCTTGATATACCATCTTCTTTATGGTTCGTGACCTTCGGGAGTCTAACTTGGCCCACACAATGGACATGCATGATAACCTGAGGTAACCAGACCTGTCCCAACACCTTTATCTAGTGAATACAAACTTGAATGAGCTATGATAGATGTTACCAACGAGAATGGAAGCCTACTCTACCACTACCACTACCACTACCACTACTACTACCACTACCACTACCACTACCACTACAATAAATAAGAAAATAAGAAAAAACAACAACAAAAACTACTACTACTACTACTACTACTACTACTACTACTACAAACAAGAAAAGAAGAAAAAACTACTACTATTACTATTACTACAACAACAACAACAACAACAACAACAACAACAACAACAACAACCAAACAAGAAAACTAAACAACAATAAATAAGAAAACTACTACTACTACTACTAGTACTACTACTACAACCACAACAACGACGACTACAACAACGATTGTGACTACCATAACAACAACAAACAAGAAAAGAAAAAATTAAACAACAACTACTACTACTATCACTACCACTACTACTACTACTACAACTATCACAACAACAACAAATAAGAAAATAAGAAATTAAACAATAACAACTACCACTACCACTACCACTACCACTACCACTACCACTACCACTACCATGACTACCACAACAACAACAAACAAGAAAAAAAGAAAAGAAGAAATAAAAAAACAACAACAATAACAACAACCTCTCCCTCCCTCTCTCTCTCCATGCCTCCCTCCATCTCTCTCTCATTCCTTGTTTCCTTTTCTCTCTTCCTCTCCCTCTCTCATTTCCTCTCTTTCTCTCTCAATATACATGATTTTTAACAAAAACAAGCAAAAGAAAAGGAGAAAAAATAAAACAAAGCAAGAGGGAATAATGCACACACCGAAAAGGCTCGAGGATGGATTTGGAGGCTCCTCTTCATGACGGTGGCTCCTCTTTGCCCTTCGTACACTTTCTGCTCTTCTTCGCAAATGGCGGCGACAGCAATGAGAAGCTTTCCTTCTCCCTCTTTCTCTCTTTCTCTCCCTTTCCCTCTTAAATGCAAGATGGAGTTCGCTCTCTCTTTTGTTCATTCGTGCAAAATGATGTGCTCGGGTTTCGGCTCACATTTTTCCTCATGAGTACCGTCGTTATTTGCATCGCATTTGCGATGCGACGCCGCTAATTTGCGTCGAAAACCGCCGTCGCTATGCGTATGTATCCTTATAGTGTTAATTATTTTGTAGTTGAAGGTTGATAGGTATTCACTTTTATTGGGTTTTATTTTATTATTTTATAACAATTGTGAATGCTTCAGTTGATGTGTAGAGTAGGTGGCGATGGTGTTGGGTAGCACCGGGTGATGATTGAATCCAAATGCTTAGAAGAATTACTATTTTTGATGGGCGCGTACCTTATCACTAAAGGCATGGTGCCAATATTTATTTAAGTGCACTTATCTATTAAAGCACTTGACAAAATATTTATTATCTTGTATGCACATAGGTGCTCGGTTAAATATTTCATTATTTGACATTTGTATTTGGTCACAACCTGACTTTTGGACGTGCAAATACCTTACTTTATATTTACACAAAAGCAGACACAAAAGCCAAAAGCATACTATTTGTAAAGTGGGCTATTTTTAGCTTAAAGATAAATAAATCTATAAATACATGCCTTGTGAAGTGCTCACACAAGGCATGGGGGGAGATTGCACCCAATTGGTCTTTTTGGTCTCATATCGTACAAATTCCCTTTTGCTTTTATGAAGGTTTTGTAGAGTTCTTTGTTCTTGGGGACCTTTTAGCATTCGCTATGCATGCATACAACATCAAATCTACCCACCAGTGGTATCAGAGCAAAGCTGAGATCAAGAGCTTTGAATTGCTTACTATCTCGCAGGAAGGCGAAGCTAATAGAATGAACAAGCTCTTGAAGGGGAGCTATGGAGCTCCACCCCGAGACCTACGGACCGCTTACTGATCAAGTGTTTCAAGCCGAGTGGCCATGGATACCTCTCATATAGCCGATGCGCAATGCCTACGTTACGAGTGTAGTGAGCTTACCTTGATGCTTGATCGAGTTCCCTCCTCTCTCTTGCACTTTAGTATCTCAACAATCCTTGTGGCAAGCTCAAGTAAGCTCAAGCCCTCTCCGTTAAGCTCCATCCTCCATAGCCGCACAAGAGAAGAGAAGAGAAGTGAAGAAGAAAAGATGAAGAGAGAAGATGGGGAGCTTCCTCTCCACGATCCCTCACTCTCACACACTCACTCCCTCACACTCCCTCAATCCCTCACTCAAGCACAAGCAAGAAGGCAAGAAACAAGAGAAGAAGAAGAATAAGCTTTGGCCACACACAAGAATGAGCTTCTCATTCACTTTTGCACTTTATATACATGCCCTACTTTTTGGGCGGTCATTCCCACTTTTTACATGGCCAGCCATTAGCCTAGGCCCTCTTTTCCTATTTCCCACCGTTCTAACTTATCCCATTCCCAACTAGTGCATACAATTTGCACAGGAGTGAGCTTGACACTCTTTTACAAGGATTCGAGAGTGCTTTCACAATTAATGGTGCACTTTTACTCCTTTCTTTTCTCGAGGCAACATTGAGGCCTTCTGGGGAGGTCGTCATTCAAAATTTTTAGGGTTCGACTTCCATCCGAGGCGCCTTTTCCTTCCTTTTTCCTGTGCCCTTTTGGTTATCTCCTTCTTCCATTTTCCCACTCCTCTGCTCCATTTTCCTGCTCCTCTGTGTTGCGGTAAACATTACCCCCCTCCTAGCTGAGTGCCAGTCCCATGGCGCTGTGATGGGGAGTAGTGGGGTAGTTGGGGTTGTTGCTAAGTGGAACTGGTGGGTAGATGACCACAATCAAAAGGTGTTGTTGTGAATGGGAGGTCATGGATTTTGATTAATGATGTTTGGGAGAGATTTTGGCATGCTTTAGACTTCATAAAGATGCTCGACATTTCTCACACAGTTGTAACTCCCATTCCGCGAGGCAGCTGATAAAGGTTTTGCATGGGCATCTTTAATCATTTGGAGAATATGAGGTTCCAAAATCTATGCCAATGGTAGGTCCATCATTGAGTTTTCCTTCTGCTTGATTTGGTTCAGAGTCATGGTAGCCATCAACAGGCAGATGGTCGGCTGCATCAAGCATGTTGGTCCATCCAATCATCGGAGTATGCAAAAGCTCCTGAAACTGTTGTAGTGGTGTTCTGTCCGACTCAGAGAAAAACTCTTTGCCAGTAGAGGATGTCGTGGATGATCTTCTTTAGCTGGGTAGCCATTCACTGAGTCACGATCATACCCTGTAAGAGAAAGTTGTGCACTCCCTAAGGGGGGTGTCTGTCTCACGGTGTGGTGTAAGTGCATGTGTAGTGGAACTGGGAGATGGGTCCTACCTTGGATAAGCCCTTGGTAATGTCCCACACTTGAGGACCCAGTTCGTGTGTTGTTAAAGGTGAAGTGCAAAACTTAGGGTGACAGGTTTGGAAGTCCTGCCCTCGATGTGCCCTAAGCGTGAAGTGGGGGAGGGGCTAGGTGTGAACCCTAGGTGTAGTGAGTGAAGTGAGCCCTCGTGCTTTTTTTTTTTGAAGAATTGCATATAGGAAAAATGTCCTGGCTAATACCTATCACCTTCAGCCGGATTATGAGGTGGTCGCAAGCATTGGGATAGAAATGCGCAACTTTGTAGATATTATTTAATAGCAGCCTGGGCCTTTAGAGGTGTGGATGACAAAAAAGGATGATTGCACCTCGTGAAGCGGGTATCACTCATATCCTCTAAGATTTCTAGGAAAAAGGAGGGAAGCAGAGTTGCCCTCATCATTAATATAGTCATGGCTCTACTATCTATCCCTAGGTTGATGTCAAAAAAGAGTGGAGGGAGGTGGGCTTCCTTGGCTGTGGGTCTCTACATTAGTAAGAACTTGATAAGCCTAAGATAATTACACGTAGTTAAGAAGGCTGGATCTAGGCAAGAAGAAAAATCCACGAGGAAGCGGTTGATAGATGGGAGGAGATCCTCTAACCGAAAGACTAGGCATTCCTCGGGGCTACAGGCATTAACGTTATATATCTTAGGAAAGTCAAAATCTCCATGAATGTCTCGATCATAGTCAACTCCATGCCTACGGGGGTAGGGCATGTAGATAGGGTCATTGCGTCTTCAGGGAGAAAGCTGCAGAAGGCAGTCCAGGTGTCAAAATTTGTATCCCAAATCCTCCTCCGCCACTTTGGCTGTGCCTCGTAGCCTTGGATGGTTTTGGGAACCGTATTTACCTTGTCTTGCCAGTAGTCTGCAGGCTCTTGCCTCCATTTGGTTATTATGAGGTTTCTTTCCGCTATCCACCTATTTGCAACATCATTAGCCAAATCCTTGATCTTGGCTAGAATGCCTAGAGGCAACGCACGGTCCAGAGAGCATGGGTAAGCAAATGAAAGTTCAAATGGCCTCGTCTGGAACTCTCGTTCACGCCACATGACCAATTCTTGAGGCCAATCGATAGGATGGGAATCCCCCCGTAGTGGCATCGGTTCTTCAGGGAATTGTCTTGGCAGTGATCGTGCTTTGCGTTGGGCTTCCTCTGCTAGTTCATGTCTTCTTCTTCTGGCTGCCACAATGCGCTCGGGCTTGTGGGCATCTTCGGGCTCTTTAGGTGAGAGGTCTGGTAGAGGTGGACTGGGCATTCTTTGTTGCTCTTCTTTAGCATCTTGCTCAATGCTCAGACCCTCTTTGACATTCTGCTCGGCAATTGCTGGGGCCGCTTGTGGTGGTGGTGGCTGCTCATACTCTTCGAACCCAAGTTCCTTAAGCTCAATAGTGGAGAGGCCGGCATGGCGTAGGTAGTGAAATTGCTGCTCTTTTGTGATTCCTGTGCCTGTTGGAAGCTCCCATTATTGAAGGCCATACCTTACTGCTCGGGTGGTCAGTTTTAGCTTCCTTCTTACCTTCTCCACTGAATTATCGCCCTCCGCTTGGGTGACATATAGTACTGTGCTGAGGAAGGCTTGCCTTTGTGCATTAGCGCATACATTAGCAGCTTCTGCCCTGGACTCGGCAAGCACTCTCTCGCACTTAGCCATCGCCAAGCGTTCTGTCAAATGCCTAACTCTTTCAAAATTGTTCCTTTCCCACTCGCTGGCTCTCTTGTCCATCTTCTTTCTTCCCTCCTCTGGCTCACTTGGCAAGGTTGTCAGGACCTGCTGTTGCTCATTTGTTAAGAACCAGAGTTGGTTCCTTTCCCTAGATTTCCGAGCCAGCCGTTCTTCAACAATTTCTTTTGCCTGATTTGCAATGCTAAATCTTTTTTCTGCCTCTGCAATTAGTTCTGACTTTTCTTGCACAAGCTGATCGTGACTTTGGATCTCTGCAAGGTGCAATCTTTTTTGGATGAAAGCCATGGCCATGAGGGCCTCTATGTCTCCTTTAGCAATCTCCAATGCATCTTGCAGGCGTTGTGCATCATTCTGCAGCCTTTGTGCTTTTGCTGCGAGAATTCCTGGTGTTTCACGTTCTAGGAGCTCTATCTCTCTCTCCAATTTGTCTTGTTCTTCAAGTTCACACCATAGCCAAAAAGCTATGGCATCCTCTTGTCGCTCACTTGGCTTGCCCTCCTGAGCTTCTATCTGTCCGTACCTTTCCAGCTTCGCAGTTCTTTGTTCCAAGTCAGCATATTGCTGCACTAGTAACTTCGGGCTCTGCTGTTCTGCCACCAGGTTTTGCTCTTCATCTTCCAGCCTTTGTCTTGGGCGGCTCTCATTGTCCTGGGCTTCCTTGGTCTTTGCTTCCAGCTAATCTTGTAGCGCTTTCATCTCCCTTCTTCGGTTGGCTCCTTGCTTTGAAACTTCTAGCCTTAAGGCTGCCAAAGTTTTCTTTTCTTTCTCTAGCTCCACCAGGGACACCTTCTTTTTTTCTTTCGCCTTGTCCAATTGTGCTAGAAGCTCAGCCACATAAGCATCATAGTCGGCACCAAGTGTCATGGGAGTAGGGGCTATAGTGGTTGATGCCTTTAGCTTTTGTCATTTTGGATCTTTCCTAGACTCGGCATCTGTGACAGCGGGCATTTTTGCTCCAGCTTCCAGTACAATCTCAGCCACTTTACTGACAAGTAACTGCATCATGCTCATTAGTTGGGCCGTGTCTAGAGAGGGCGTGGGTTGCGGGGTGGTTGTGGTTGTGGTGTCGGTTGGTACTTGCACGAAGGAGGAAGGCAGGGGGTGCAACAGGGACTTTCCCTTGCCTACAACCACTGGGGCTGCTTCCACACTGCCATTTGCTTCAGTCTCATGGCGGGGACTCAAAGGGTCTCTTCTCCCCCATGGGTTTCTTCGATAGATCTACGAGTGGCCTCTACCAACTCAGCAAGTTCTTTCATTCTTAGCTCGTCGGCTTCCTCCTCTACCCTTCTTGACTCTCTTTGAGCCCTCTTCATCTCGGTTCACTCTTCTTTGCTCAGTCTTTCTTCCTTCTTCTTCTGGCTCTTGTCAATCTTCTTTTGTTTCCGTGGTTCAGCCACTTGAGTGGGTGGTACCTCTGGCTCTCCTTTGTCGCTTATTATCTTTTCACTCGAGCCCTCTTCATCGCGGTGAGGTGAGCTTTGGTGCACAGCTTGCTCTTCATCTACACCGGCATCCTTGATAGCCTCATCGATGATTGCTGTCAAGACACCTCCGTATTTGATTGTAGAGGCTTTCATGGCAGGCTTTTTCCTTGCGGATCGTGCAGTAGAGGTAGGAGATTCCCCATCAGCTGGTGCTGCGGCTAGAGCCAGGAGTGCAGCTGAACTCTTGATAGTTTTCTGAACAAGGCCGTTCCAATCCACCTCCTCTAGAACTCTTGCAGCGATGCTTTCTAGCAATGGCACCCCGATTCTATTCATTAAAGCATTGTATCTATGTCCTGAGAAAAGGGCGTGGACCATTTTACCTTGCATCCTTGTTGTGGATTCTGGAATATCAGCCAAACTGATTCCATCCACCGTGTGCATGTCCTCTTTTTTGACTCCCATCATGGTATACACATCTCTTTTTGGGCGCCTCTCCTTCTTGGACACAAGCCCCTAGGCTTTCTCGACAATAGCTACATTAAGGGGCACTTGCACCCTTCTTTCCTGGTCACCAATCCTTACTGTGACCGTGCCATAGCTCCTACCTTCATCAAAGCTCCTTAAGAAGTCAGCGCGCACATGCTGTAATCTATAGCCTGTCCGACCTTTTCCACGTACTTTCGGAGGTTGCATTTGTCCACCAACTCCTTCACTGTCGGCTCTTCCAAGATGGCTCTGTCTAAATTCATGGTATATTTGAACGTGAACTGGCTAAATCCACATGTCTCAACACTGATTCCATGCTTTGTCACCTACTCTTCAATGAATGGAAGTTTACCCTGTCCTGCCATGGTAGGTGCCTGTCATTATACCATGCCAACATTAGCGTTATGAATTGACTCATCACTAACAAAAACCCAAGAAAGAATGCGTGTGACAATTTTCCATGCTGCTTCAGAGGCATGAAACTTGGAAATAATTCAAAAGCAACATCTATTTCCACCTTGCATTCTTTCCTATTTGAATTCAGTTAACCACTTTCATCCATTATACATCTTGCTACATCACTTGGCTCTCACTTTGCTCCCCCCCTTTTCTTAATTTTTAAAGGAATCCTTCCTTGGATTAGCAAGGGGAGAAGGAGGGCTCACATGGACTTTGTGGGGCGAGTTACTTGGCCAATAGCCAAGTATAGAGGTTAGGGTTATATTCAAGATGGGCATGACGATCAAGTTCACATGGTCGTATGGAAGCTTGGGTGATATAGGTCAAGACATCATGAAAGATGTCCCCAGAGTTGAGGCGACTAGCAACGTGCAACTCCTCTTCCGTGAGGAAGTGGTCAATGTAAGGGTGGGCCAACACATGGTCATCTAAGTGTATGTTGCGTGTAATGGCCAAAACCCTAAATGAAAGAGGTGCCACATAAGTAGGGTCATGTTCAATTGTTTTGATTGCCCTTCTTTGCTTGGCATTGGTCATGATACGGCAGCCTTTTTTCTCCCATTGGAGTCATAAGGCATACCACAATTGTAAGAACGAAGAAGTAGAGCTGGCAAGCTGCGTGAGCTCCTCTAGCTCTTGTTCAGGTGTAGAGCGAGCATGCTTGCGGTACGAGGTAATTAGGCTTCTAAGAACGGCTTGCTCCTTTGAGATTTCTCCATTAGCGATTAATTCAGCGGAAATTTTGGGAAATTTGACAGTCATAAACTCGTAGTCTTCCCAAGTGCATGGCAACGCACGAATATCAGAAGCAAGGGGTTCATCAAGAATTCCTAGGTCAAGCCTCTCATAGCTCCTAGCGAATGTGGTGAAGGTGTTATCTAACTCCTTGATGCATGTAACTACGTCATCTCCTGAGATCTCAACAAGATCCTTGGCCACTGAAAGGAAAGATCGTCTTTCATATGAAGGCCTAAGACCTGAGGGTGGTGATGGTGCAATTGGGCTGGACAGTGGTGACTCCATTGCTGGCGTCACAAATGGGACTTTGCACTCAGAAGCACTTTGAGATGTTGCAGGGGGCTCCAGTGGCATAGGAGGTGTGCTGCATTCTATCTAAGCCAGCATGGGGGTGCGCAACTCCTCTGACTTGGATAATGCTGGGGCATCTAGCTTTGGACAATAAATGTGTTGGGATTCATTAATCACAATCGGTGCTAGTCCAGCTTGCTTTGTAGCCTGGGCTCCATATGTGCAAGCCTCTCTAGCTAGAGTGAGGTTGCTTGGAGTTGAGCCTCTTGAATGTCCACTCTTAGGCACCCATATCCAGGGGTTGCCCTCATAGTATCCTTGTGCTCGCAAGAGATCTTTGGGGATCCAGCGCAGCATGGTAGTGCACCTATGTCGATAGCGTCTGAGCTGCCTCTTAGGCTGTGACTGATAGTTTTTGCATTTAGAAGCATGTTTCTATGGTTTACAAGGAGGTGGCCCTTGTCGTTTTGGCACCCATATGAGCGTGGACTCCTTGGCCTTGTGAATGGCCTTGGTGGGCTTGGTTCTAGCAGTTCGAGCATGAGGTGGGATATCATAGTCCTTCTCCCTAGGCTTGTTCATAGGCATGGTCGTAGGGGTCTCTATTGGTGGCTTTGCAATTGTAGAAGGCTCAAGATAACCCTTGTTGAAAGTAGTCACTATGCGCACATTGCCTATAGCAAGATGGATGCAATCTAGGTTATAGTCCACATTGCAGTTCGTCTACTTTTTAAAAGTGCGACCTAGTAGTGATGTATTACCAGCCCCTTTAGTGTTTGGCAACACATAAAAGAAGACTGGTATACTTTCAGACTCGATAGAGACAGCCACTTTGCATTTTTCTAAGAGTGAGTAAGTGTTGCCCCTAAATGGGCTAAGTTTAGTGTTTGTAGGCTGTAATTTAGGTTGACCAATGCGTGTCCAATGGTCATGCATCAAGATATTATAGTCGGCACCTTCGTCGATCAAGGCATCAAAAGAATACGTTCGTTCTGCAGTAATCGTGATTCATAGGTAGGCGGGTGCCACTGCTTCTTCATCTTGATCTGTCAGTTCGGTAATAGTGGCCACGCAGACGTTGACAGGGGCTTCAAGCATAGGTGGCTCTGTCAAGATTGTGGGAGAGAAGGAAGGAGTCTCACTTGTAGCTTTCTTGCTTGCACAATGGGGGAATACACACAAGGATGGAGGCTGAAAACAGTTTTCCTCTTCTTAGTTGTGTAAGCCAAAAAGAACTCAAGTACAAAGAAATAGAAGAACCCTATATATGGGTCTCAAACCAAACAACTAACTAAGGTGGCATACTAACTGAGCCACGAACTAGAGTAGATAAGGATAGCTATCATGTAGCTATTATTCATGGGCGGTGTACCAACCGCGTCTGCAACTGACAAGTCGGTGATATAAATACACAACGGTCACCCCGGCGTATCAAGAGTGGAGCTCGATATCTCAACACTCCCCCTCGAGCTCAATCCCAATTCCTGCACACCAAGCAGGTCTCTGAACTTGCGCAGCTTCTCTGTGCCCAATGCCTTCGTGAATATGTCAGCTACCTGATCCTCTGTGCTGACATAAACTAGATCAATAAGACCTAGTAAAACCCTCTCTCGCACATAGTGATAATGCACCTCAATGTGCTTTGTTCTAGCATGATAGACTGGGTTATTTGACAAGTGTATACTACTCATGTTGTCACAATAAATGACAATTGGCCCATCTGTAGACTGATGCATATCATAAAGTAGCTTATGCAACCAAGCTACCTCACATGCAGCCATTGCTGCACCCCTGTACTTAGCCTCTGTGCTCGACAAGGCAACTGTAGGCTGTTTCTTGCTGCTCCAAGTGACTGCAGCACTCCCAAAAGAGAACACATATCCATTGGTAGATCGTCTATCAGAAATACTACCAGCCCAATCAGCATCAGTGTATCCATGCAACTGTATCTGAACCCCAGTCTCATAAAATAGTCCATACTGCAATGTGGACTTCACATACCTGAGTATGCGTCTAGCCGCATCCAAATGTGGTTTCCTTGGAGCCTGCATAAACTGACTTACCAATCCAACAGCATAGCTCAAATCTGGCCTGGTAATAGTCATATAAATCGAACTTCCTACTATGCGTCTGTATAGGGTCTTCTAGAAGCTCACCTGCATATGTGCTCAGCTTCACATTCTGCTCCAAAGGAACTGAAATAGGCTTACAGCCTGTCATCCCATATTTGGATAGCATGTCCAATCCATACTGCCTCTGCAAGAGCTGTATCCCACTTGGTGATCTAATCACCTCAATGCCCAAGAAATAACGCAGCTCTCCCAAATCCTTCATCTCAAACTTCTGCTTCAATAGCATTTTCACATGAAGGATATCTTCATCACTGTCACCTGTCATAATCAAATCATCAACATAAATGACAAGTAGCATAATACATTTCTCTGTTTTTCTCACATAAAGTGAGAAATCTGCCTTGGAAATCTGAAAGCCAATAGTGACAAGATACTGTCCTATCTTGTCAGACCATGCTCTAGGTGCTTGCTTCAAGCCATACAAAGCTTTCTTCAACCTGCAAACAAACTCAGGATGAATAGCATGCACATAACCTGGTGGCTGCTCCATATAGACCTCTTCTTGCAAATCACCATGCAAGAAGGCATTCTTTACATCCATCTGATGTAAAGACCATCCCTTTGATGCAGCCATAGCAATGACTGCTCTTACGGTTGCCATTCTTGCAACCGGACTGAATGTTTCTTCATAGTCAATGCCATATGTTCGTGGATACCCCTTGACTACTAATCTTGCCTTGTATCTGTTCACAGAACCATCTGCATTGTGCTTCACCTTATAAACCCACTTACAGCCAATTGCATTCTTACCTTTAGGCAAAGGTACCAATTCCCATGTAGGATTTGCTTTCAAGGCATCCATTTCTTCATCCATGGATTTCTCCCATTTTTCTTTTCCCATGGCTTGCTCAAAAGAAGTGGGTTTTGGTTCTTGTATCACCTTGACCATATATGCATAGTGAATGGCTGTAAATCCATCATATTTCAGCCTATCCACAGGATACCTAACTCTGGTAGACCTGCGCAAAGTGGGTTCACTCCTAGGTGCTCTCAAAACATCCCTGGTCTTCCTTACTCCAGGTGTAACAATAGAAGGAATACCCAACTCATCATCAATGCTCTGTTCTGAGCCACTAGATTCACCATCCACATAAGAGTGACCTGCATTCACATCAAACATGGGCTGATCAACCTTCTCTTTTCCTTTTCGTGATACCTGCATACCACTATCTGCATTACTTTGAGAAGATTCTCCTGATCTCAATCTGCCTGTCCATGGCGAATAATGTGAACCACTGCTAGAGGACGCTCCAGGTCCACTAATATTTTGTGACTGCTGCTGTGAATTCTGTGCAGCATTACCATTTTGTGCATCTACATCATCAATCACATTTACTGGTTTATACCAGCTACTCATCTCATCAAAAACAACATCTCTGCTCACTGTAAACTTACGAGTAGAAGGGTTATAGCATCTATACCCTTTTTGCTGCAGAGAGTAACCAATAAAGATGCACTTCTCAGCTTTTGGATCCAACTTGGATCTCAACTCATCTGGCACATGTACATAGGCAATGCAACCAAAAATTTTCAAATGAGAAATATCTGGTTTCCTACCAGTATACCTCTCCTCTGGAGTCATTCCATGTATTGCTGCAGTGGGAGTCCTGTTCATTATGTAGACTGCTGTAGCAACTGCTTCAGCCCAATAAAAATCTGGCAAGTCTTTTTCATTGAGCATGGCACGAGACACCTCTCCAATATGTCTGTTTTTTCTTTCTGCAATTCCATTTTGCTGTGGGTTATGACTGCATGAATATTGCTGCTTTATGCCATGCTCCTGCAAGAACCTTGCAAACTCATTTGAGAGGTACTCTCCCTCTCCATCTGACCTTAGGCATTTTATTTGCAGGCCTGTTTCTTTTTCAACCATAGCTTTAAGAGTTTTGAAATGCCCAAAAACTTCACTTTTCTTTTCATAAAATACACCCAAACTTTTCTACTATAGTCATCAATAAAAGTAACAAAATAATGACAGCCTCCAAGAGATGCAGCTTTAGTAGTCCACACATCAGAATGGATTAATTCCAATGACTTTTTACTCTCTTGAACATGTCTAGGAAATGGTTTCCTTGCCTGTTTTCCAAACTGACAGGCTTCACATACCTTATGCATTTCTGCAACCTTGAATCTAGGCAATCCTGCAACAATATTTGGGCCTGCATTGATTTAAGTCGTTGTACATTAACATGACCAATGCGTTTATGCCAGATATCAATATCTGCAACTACACCGGTCCCATGTGCAAACATTGCTGCACTCAATTCAGACATGTCTGCATCCAACATAAACATTCTGCCCTTCTTCTTCCCTTTTGCTATCAAGCGACCTTTATTTTTCATATCCTCAACAAAGCATCCATGAGGATTAAATCTGACCTGCAAGCCCTGTTCAACCATTTGACCAACAGAAACCAGATTCTTTGTGATATTCGGGACATGAAATACATCGGACAGGTATTTCTTTTTCCCATCCTGCATAGACAAAGGAATTTTTCCAATCTGCACAATCAGATGTGCAGTATCATCACCAGTCTCCACAAATCCTGGTTTTTCCATTTTCCTTGCATCCTCCATCCATTCTGCATGACCTGTCATGTGGTTTGATGCACCTGCGTCAACATACCATACATCGTTGCTTTCTTCTGCACTTGTCACAGAATTGTTCATGTGCTGCACCATAAACAGATGCTCATTTCTGTCATCACCCTGTCTACTAGAAGATGCATAATTCCCTTGTTGCAGTTTTCCATTCATGATGTCATTCTGCTTTTTATAGCAGTCTTTAGCCATATGACCCATTTTACCACAGTAATAGCATTCAACATTACTGTTTGCATTTTGGCCTCTTTTCCATCCACCACGACCTCTTTGGCTCCCCCTGCCTCTAGAGTTACCACGTCCTCCTCCATAGGACTGGTTTTCTTGAGTTTGCTGCATATTCTGATTTCTACCACGGCCTCCAAATCGGCCTCCTCTACCTCTGCCTCTACCTCTTCCAGCATTTGAGTAGAAGACAGCTTCTTTTGAAGTTCCTCCTGAAGAAGATGCACCACCATTTCTTTGCTCCTCTTCAAAATCAGGAAATCTTTCATGAACTGAAATGGATGTCCGAAACTGTGCATAATCCTTTCCTAGACCATTCAAGGTCACAGAAACTAAATCATCATCTTCCACTGGTGATCCAATGGAAGCAAGTGCATCTGCAATCTTCTTCACCTTCATGTGGTAGTCATTGATACTCATATTTTCTCTTTGCACATTATGCAACTCTTGCTTGAGCTGCATTTTCCTGGCTTGCGTATTTGTGCTATATATTTTTGACAAAGTATCCCATGCCTCCTTTGGCGTACTTGCATCCTGAATATGCACAATCATAGAGTCTGAAATACTGATAGACAGCCAATACATAACTTTCCTGGCTCTCTCATGCCATGCTTTGAATGCCTGCATTTGCTGTTGATTGGGAACATAAGGAAGAACTGGTTCTTCTTCATTTCTTGCAACAAATTCCCAATATCCTTTTCCCATAAGGAAATTCGTCATTCTAAACTTCCATGCTTGGAAGTTGTTCTTGTCAAGCTTTTTAGTTACAATCTGTGAAAGAGAATCAGACGCCATTACAGAATACTGCAAAAAATTCTGTCACTGCAAAAAACACAGCTTCACCCTCACAAGGGCAAATCTGCAAAACTGGCGAAAGTGGTATTTGACCACACAGTCACTTCCTAGTGACGATTTTGCATAAACAAAAAACAAGGATGATTCTATAACTCCCAATGTCTCTGCAGATAAGCATACGATGCAATTTCTGTGGTAACTTTTCACCGACCTGTAGAACAGTGGTCGCACAGCATAAAACTGGGCCTTTTCCTGAGTGTGTGCAGAAAACTTCCGCCTCCAAAACAGGCCCCGAAATGGCCTCAAATCAAAAAAACAGGGTCGCCAAGGGCTAAAGCCCATTCCCGCAGCATATACTGCCCTCTTGCTTCACCGCGAAGGGCGTCTCAACCTGAGACAATGCACTCTTGCAATTTCCGGCTGTGCTACCTGCAGAGATCTGCTCCCAAAACAGAAAATGAAAGCAACACTGCTCCTCTTACCAGAACACCGCGAGCTTGGCTTGCTTTCTTGAGCTCCTTACCACGAACAAGGCTCTGATACCATGTCAAGATTGTGGGAGAGAAGGAAGGAGACTCACTTGTAGCTTTCTTGCTTGCACAATGGGGGAATACACACAAGGGTGGAGGCTGAAAACAGTTTTCCTCTTCTTAGTTGTGTAAGCCAAAAAGAACTCAAGTACAAAGAAATAGAAGAACCCTATATATGGGTCTCAAACCAAACTCAACTAACTAAGGTGGCATGTTAACTGAGCCACGAACTAGAGTAGATAAGGATAGCTATCATGTAGCTATTATTCATGGGCGGTGTACCAACCGCATCTGCAACTGACAAGTCGGTGACATAAATACACAACGGTCACCCTGGTGTATCACGAGTGGAGCTCGATATCTCAACAGGCTCGTGCAATGGATGGGAAGGAGGATAGTACTTTTTCATGCGATTGCCATTGAAAAAGCCTATTCCTTCACCTTTGAGCATCTCCAACTGAACATTGCTTGTTCTACCAATTGTACGTACTCGGAAAGGTCCTAGTCCTTGAAATTTCATTTTCTGTTTGTGACCCTTCAAAGAGTATAGTAGAACGAGGCCCCCTGATCAAAGTTGCGCTATTTGACATGCTTGTCAAACCACATCTTTCTTCGTGCCTTCTCACAAATCAGAGCGTGGGTGGCTAAGAGTCGAGTCTCCGTGAGACGCTCTAACTCCACCAAGCGGTTCGTCCAAGCCTCTCTTCCCTCCCAACGCTCCTAGGCTACTATCCTTAAGCTAGGGACAAAGAACTCTAAGGGTAGAATAGCCTCCATTCCATAAGTCAGCCTAAAGGGAGTCAGCGTCTTATAAGCTGTACGATAGGCTCACAAGGCTACCATTAATTTGTTATCCCAGTCACTTCGTGATGTGGATACTATTTTAGTGAGCACGTTGACTAGGATTTTATTCGTGGATTTTGCTTGGTCATTTGCTTGAGGGTAGTAGGGTGAGGATCTTCTATGAATGATTAGGAAGGTCGAGAGTAGGTGGGATATCACTTCATTAATGAAGTGCGTGCCCTGATCACTTACTAGTTCAATTGGACAACCAAAATGTGAAATGCCCCATTTTTCGAAGGGCTGTCGTGCTACTACGGGGGTCAACTCCATCTTATCCTTGCGCATGGGCACCTTAGTCCTCTGGCACTCATCGCAGTGTTTTACAAATTTAGCAGCATCACGGAATAAGGTGGGCCACCATAGTTGGGATTGTAGCACCTTACATGCTATTGTATCCCCACTAAAGTGTCCTCCAGCTATTCCACCATGTGCTTCTCTCAATACATCGTGCATTTTGTGCTCACACACACATCTACGCAACAAACTATCTTGTCCTAGCCTATAGAGTTGGTCGGCGATTAGTTAGTATGGCTGGATATTTAAGATAAGTCTCCTTAGCATGGCTTTCTCAATAGTCTCTCAGGTAGACCGTTCTCTAGCACTTGAACTACCTCATCGACCCAATATGGCGTCAGATTGGCCCTAAACAAGTCTCTTTCACTAGATAGGCCAAAGAGATGAGCGTCCGATAGGTCGTCAGGTATGCCTTGTCCAGCAGCTTCTCCTGTGGGTATGCGGGACATGTGATCAGCCATGTAGTGCTGCTTTCCCTTACGTACAACCACAGAAAAATCAAATTCCAACAAGAGAAGTAGCCATCTAGCTATGTGACCTATAGCGCACGACTTGTTCCTCACAAGATAAAGCAAGGCTTGATGGTCAACGAAAAAGACAAAGGGGGTGGCTAACAGATAATGCCTAAATTTCTTTACAGCAAACACCATGGCTAACCCTTCCATTTCTGTAGTGGAATAGTTCATCTCTATTTCAATGAGCTGCCTGCTGGCAAAACTCATGGGGTAATCTAGGTTATGCTCACCAGGCTGGCATAGAACAGCTCCAATAGCAAACTTAGAGGCATCTATGTGTACATGGAATGTTATGCTCTAGTCTGGGGCTCGTAAGATTGGTGCAATGGTGAGAGCCTTCTTCAACTCTTCATATGCACACTGGCATTCCTCAGTCCACTTGAATATGATCAGCAGCTTGTACAATGGTATGGCAGTCAGTGCGTAATTCAGTACAAAGCATCGATAGTATCATGTATGGCCTAAGAAACACTGAATGCCCTTGTAGTTAATGGGTGGTGGTAGGTCGACAATGACCTTGACTTTTGAGAAGTCGGTGGCAATACCATTCCTTGACACTAGTGCCCTAGGATACATTCGTGCTTCACATAGAACTGGCACTTTAAGGGGTTCAACAAGAGGTTGTATAACCGACACTATTCAAAGACAGCTCTCAACTTTTCTAAGTGTTCGACCCAACTAGAGTGTACGCATAAGTCGTCTACGAACACCTCTAGCTTGCGTCTAAGCATATCCTTGAAGATGGTGCACATTAATCATTGAAAGGTCGCAGGCGCATTCATTAGTCGAAAGGGCATAATGATGTAGCCAAATACATCCCACTCCGTGGCAAAGGCAGTCTTGTGTTTGTCGTCAGGGTGCACTTGCACTTGATTATAACCAGAGAAGCCATCCAGGAAGCTATAGGCTTCTTTGCCTGCTACTCTCTCCAGTATGTGCTCGGTATACGGTAAGGGGTAGTTGTCCCTCTTCATAGCGGCATTAACTTTCTTGTAATTCACGCACACTCGAATTTTACCATTTTTTTAAATAACGATCACTATAGGTGATACCCAATCCATGTGCTCAATCTCATATATAAATCTCGCCTTCATGAGCTTGTCGATTTCCTCCTTCACTGCATGGGCGTGTTTGGGATTCATAGGGTAAGGTCGTTGCTTTTTTGGCATTTCATCTAGAACCATTGGGATATTATGGGTCACAACCCTAGGACCGACTCCTTTAAGTTCCTCCAAGGACCAGGCAAACACGTCGACATACTCTTGTAGTAGAGCAACAAGTTTAGCCTCCTCATCCTTGGTCAAGTCATCAGCAATGAACACAGGTCGAGGCTTCTCGCCTTTCCCTGCCAAGTTGATTTCCTTGACCTTGGCGGGTCCCTCAATTGGCTCACTGGTCTGCCATTGTCTCTTTGCTCCTAGTAGAATCACCACTCTATCACCTTCTTAAAATTCGTGAAGCATTTGGGGATATCCTGCGGCTTCTCTTGCCTCTCTGCTTCTGAGTCCTTAGTTCGCTTCCTGGCCTCTTCCTGTAGCCGTCTGCGCCTTAGGTGGACTGGCAAGTCAGTCCCCTTTGGTGCGTCTGACCTTAGAGGGTTGGGGTATTTCAGGATCACTCTCCGTACTAACTTCTGACTCCGAGTTAAACTCACATCCCTTGCTTGAGGAAGGAGTTTCGCCAGGGGGTCGTAATTCAGTAGGTGTATCCGTCTTAAGCATTGGAACTACCAATGGTTGTGCCACTCCTGCCTGCTCGTAATCCATGGCTCCTATGTGCTCCAACTAGGATCTATCACACTCCATCCGCATGACTCCTCTTTCCTTCCAGCCTGCCCTTTCCCTTCTAGGCCTAGAGTCTGCCTTGATCTATTCGATTGCTCTCACTTCATTGTCATATTCTATCGTGTCTAACTCTTCTTCACTCTCGTGAGCAACAGTCCTCGTACTCCTCATCATCCGAGTCTTGCCCCTCTGACTACTCGTCATCCCCCAGGTTTTCCTCTCCAATCTCCTTTTTGTCAGTGACTAAAGCCCAATTGTATAACAGGTTAAGATCGTGAATTTTGGTCCATTTCCATTCAGGCTTAGCCAAAAGATCACTTAGGGGTTTTAGATTGGCAGCCATGTTGCCCTTCAGTTTATTGGTCAGGTACCCTATGATTTCCTGAAGCTCGAGCTTGTTGGTTGGGATATGGAACGAGACCGGTTTCCTTGGGTTGAGTGAGCTTCCTGCCATCATGCAGAGTGGCACGATGGGCTCCCTTGCTGGCATGCTTGGGGATTTAGCAGATTGCATATATAGCTCTTCCTCATCTGAGAACGGTGGGTCAACGGTTGCCAAGACGTGTATCCAATCCCGCTTGTCCTCAGGGCAAGGGATGTACTTGGTCAATGACCCATAGGGTTTGCTTGCCTGTGCATCACCTTTTAGCATGGTTGAGATAGCATCAAGGTCGGCTAGGGTAGTCTTTCAGGTATCCATCTCAACCCTTACCGCTTCTGTTCTATTCCCCAAGAAGATGAGATTGTTACCCCAATCTTCAATAACTCGCATGTTCCTCATCCAGGGTTGACCTAGCAGTATGTCATAGTCCACTCCCTTCATGAAAATAAAGTTCACGAAAAATTGCACCCCTGCGACCTTCACTGGCCAATTCTTCAGGACCCTGAATGGTCTGACCTTCATTCCGTTAGCCAATGTGACATTGAACCTAGCGGTTTCCACAGGTGGGTTTTCCTAGGCCTGTAGAACTGCGTGGCTCAAGACACTAATACCAGCACCTATGTCTACGATTCCTTTTCGTGTTACATCCCCCAAGGCTAAGATAGGTAAGACTGCATGCATCTCAGTGGCTTCCCAGAAAACATTGACGTGTAGTGACCTTGGAACTGAGTGTAGCGTTAGGCTTGGAATCTGCGTGACTGCGTCCTACTCTTGTAAGTCAGCGAAAGTGTGCTCCTCTTTTCCCTCCACCCAGTGCTTTAATTCTTTCCATAAGGAAGGGTGCTGCCGAAGCAGATCTCCTAGGATCAAGGTTACTGGCGTGGTTACTAAAGTGGTGAGGAGGTTGTTGGGTGGTTGTCTTCCTCCTTGGTCAGCATTCTTTGGCCATATGTCTTGGTTAGCTTGCTGACATGCTTCTTCTTGGTCTTGCCTTTGTGGCATCTCACATGGTGTGGGTACGTTCCCTGATTGAGGTCATGATGGTGAAACGGGTGTACCCACACTAGAGAGGTCTTCAATTTGGTCCTCTAGTATGGGCTCTACATCCTTAAGGTGTTCCTGGGCATCCTTGGTCCACTCCTTGACTTTGGCTATAGCGTCAAGTTGCCATCTCTAGGGTGGGGGTATTCCCTTACCTTGGCACTCCCTAGTTCTACTGTCTTAGGAGTTGAGGTCTCTGCCTCTGCATCAGTGACCCTCTTTCCCGTCACTAGCGTTGTAGCTTCCTCAGTCTTAAGGGTAATCTTTGCATCCATTCTCTTTCTCCTTCTCCTCCGGCTTTTCTTTCCCAACGAGGCTACATCCACGTTACTTGGCCCAGGCAATGAGATGCCTGTTTGTTTTGTCTGTGCTCGCGTCATGACATGTAGTGGGATGGGTGTATCCTCACTGCCAAAGGTCTCCACACCAAACAGCCCCAAGGGTACTGAGGGCACGTTGGCATAACTAGTTGATGGCTTCCGTCTAGGACAGTTAGGAAATAGGTGTGTTTCCACACTCGGTGCATCGAAGGTCAGCTTTGTCCTTGTTTGCCTGTTCCCTTTTCGGGCAGTGTGATGAAATATGGCCTGGATGACCGCAAGTCCAATATGAGATTGGATCTTGGCTTGGTCCTCCAAAGCCTCTGCCTCTTCCTCTACCTAGCCCCATTACCGGCACTGGTCAGTAGTCCATCAGGACTGGATTGCCTTCCTCATCATAGGATATGTATGGGTTCACGTAGGTCTCCTCTTCACTAGGTTCTTCCACATAATGAACAGGAGCATCACTTGGTGGATGGGTTACATAGGGCCTTGGTGGTCTAGGTATGCATGTTGGGTTCATGTCCAGCCTCGGTCTTGCATCATTTGGTGTTGGAAGCGCCAACTGGGCTCCCTTGCCAAAGAGGTTAGGTGGCATGTTGCCTAAGTATGGAGGGTTGTATTACTACGCATATGGAAATCTCCTTGGCAATCTGTAATGTAATACGTCGTGACCGAACCTACCGCAGTTTGAGCACGGCCTAGATCTAGGATCTTGGCACTCAGCTGGGAGGTGGCTACCGCCACAGTGTATACACTGCACATGCAAGTGCACATGCTTCCTCATTTGTTCTTGCAATCGTGCAAGCTCCATTCTCACCTCAGCCAGCTCCTGGCCTTCGTCAACACTCTTTCCCTTATCCCGTATGCGAGTTCTCTCTCTCTCCTGAAACTGTTGACCACTCTGGGGCTCTTTTACTTGCACCGTCCCGACTAGTGTTCCTCATGCTTCGCTCCCTAAGCTGATCATCTACCCTTATTGCCTCTTCAAAGACTCTAGCTAACACGTCCCGGTGTAGAGTGGAGTTACTAGCCTATATTTAACACGTAAGTAGGATGGCTACATCCTTTGTTCATGTTTTCCATGCCGCGAATTTTCTAGCACGCCCGCAAGGAGTTTGAAGGAGTACCAGACATACATGGGGAACTCAACTGCAGAGCCCAAATAGGCATAGCTACATTAGAAGCTAAGTCCAACACCCTCAGTCATCAGTAGGGCCAGGTGCTTCAAGGCAAGAGGAAGGAAAGGAGCAGCATCAAAACAGGAAGAAAACCTCATGAGATACCAACAGGCGGAGAAGGAGGAGGTTGATGATACCATGTAGAAGTAATATGTGCAGCCCATCAGTGAGCAAAACAAGGCCAAAATCTTGTGGCCGAGAAGCTCACAAGAGCATAGAAGAACACCTAGCAGCTAGTTGTTTGAGACAACCAGCTCAAGAAAGGCATGGCTCCCCTTTCCCTTAGCTTTTGCCTGCGCGCTTAGTGCTTGCAAGATCAGGGGTTGTGTCATTAAATAACAGAAAGACACAAAAAGAAAAATAGGCTGGATCAGGGGTTGTGTCACGAGTAATTGTACTTGAGATTTTGTGTTCACTCACCATATGACGGTACTCCTACCGGAGCCACATAGAGCTCAAAAGCAGTTGTATTTATGCTTGTGAGTCTCGACATGTGTTCAAGATATGTTGCACAAGAATTGGCTTGTGTAAGTGCGTGGTGTGTGAGAGCGCACACATTTGGATGCATGAGTGGGTTTGTCATGCCTTTCCCAAACACTATGGTAGTTCAAAAAGGATGGGGTAGATTCATCCAAGCAAAGTGGTGCTCAAGCAAACATTGTACATACGCATGAAACATGCATATGGTGGACTAGATAGGTAGTGATTGCAATCATGCAATGCTACATTGGATGGGTGACAAGCTAAATTAATCACCTTGCTTAAGAGGGGGTTGACACTGTAAGCTTCAGTGTTTGTGGGTGTGTGCGTGTGAAAGCACTCTTATGTGCTTATATTGTGTGCTTTCTCTCATTAGCCATGGAGTTTCTTGTCTATTACAATCCACCATACTTATGTGTCAATTATTTTATACACACTATGATCAACCCCACATTTAGATTCTTGATAGGGTAGGGCCTAGATGCATTTTGGTGTTCTATTTGAAGTTGCATTTATCGTTCATTCAAGTCTCGAATTTGTTGTGGGAGGTTTTGAAGGGAGGCCACAATTCTTTCAAGGGTCACCTTCATGGTTCTCAATAGGGCTAAGAAGTAGTCTTGTTAAATTGTTATGGGAGCACTAGACTGTGCTCGAGAGACTAAGACTAGATGCAAGATTTGTTACAAGAATTCTGATTACAAGATAATCCCACATAGGGACACAAGGTACAGTGATAACTTAACAAGATACGAAAAATCCCACAACCCGGGACCTTAAGTATAGACAACAGGACTCGATAAGATATAAAGGATCCCACAACCTAGGACCGTATGTATGGATACATGATATTAGAATTACAAGATCTCCCTCGACAAGGATGAACAAGATATAAGAAAATACTAGATAAGATCTTGTACTATGCGATTACAAGGTGACAAGACAACATGAGTATAATGAAAGACAAGACAAGACTAGATACCACGACTACACAAAAACTAAAACTAAAACTCGAAGCTACTTACTTGGAGGTCTCAACTCCTTGAGCTCCTAAGACTAGCATTGGCAAGACTAAGGAGCTCTATGGCAAGCCCCTCCTTTTAGTGTTGGAGGGCAGCTAAAGATCTTCTAGAATGTTCCATGATGACATCATCGACGATGTAGGCAATAACATAACATATGTTCTAGAAGGTTCTATGATGGCATCATCAATGATGCAAGCAATGATGTGGCATATCTTCTAGAAGGTACTATGATGGCATGGCAAGGATGGGTTCGCATGGTTGGCTCGAGGATGTCCTATTAAGGGTGTGTTTGCATGGGGTGTGGATTCATATGTTATGAGCAAGAATTAATCCGTACACTTGATCATGGTACGTCCATGACACTTTGACAAGAAAGGAAGGGTGGATTGATTTAGAGAATAAGAGGAGGTGAAGGAAAACATATCAATATTTATTAAAGAATGGATTTATATGGAAACATCATAATCATAAAAACAGGTATTCCACTGTGAGTAGTATGTGACAATGATACTCAATTGTAGACTATGAAGGAGTTTTGTGAGAGCTTATGGGCTAGTCATTAAGCATTTTGGGTCACATTTGAGAATATTAAAGAGAGATATTGGTGGAAATGTATGTACATGGATGCCTTGCAATTTATGGAGACTTACACTACTTGTTAGATGTATTCCTCTGTAAGACATTGTGATAGTTTACATTTGACAAACCCATAGTCTATGCATTATAAGTGGATAGGGGACTTAGTGACCATGCCTATGGGTTTATGGAAGATGAAATACATTGTACTTGCATGGGAAGATCTCACAAACTAGGTGGAAGGCCGAGCCTTAAGAACAAATGCTATTATTGTTGTATGCAAGTTTCTACTACAAGATGTAATATGTTGATATGGATGTGTGGAGAAAGTAATTGCAGATAGAAGAGAGTTGGATGCAAATGAATCAAGAGAATTCTTCTCTAAGATGGGAATTAAGCTTTCTCTCATATCAACATACATTCTAAAGGAAATGAGAAGAGTGAAAAAGAACACCCACTAATTGTTAAGGCCTTTGCAAAAGCATGCTGAGAGAAGATACAGAGTGGCCAAGACTATTTTTTAATGCTTTGTGGGCTGATCACACTACTCATAGTGCTACTATAGGTTATATGCTTACAAAGTTGATGTATGGAAAAAGGCGTATCATGTTGATAGAGGCTTGGGAAGAAGGAATGAGTAGAGAAAATCTTCTTGCCCTATGGTATTCAATAATTGGAGAGAAGAACTAAGGTTATATAGCTTACAATGATGAGGTTGAAGGAAACTAGGTTAAATAATAAAAATAAATCTGATACAAAGCATAGACTTTGTTTAAGAGCCATGGAAGAAGGAGATTGGATGCTTGTATATGGTAGTAGTCTTGATTAATAGCATACACTCTTCAAAAGTTTCAAAAAAGATGGTTTTCCCCATACACTATGAAGCATGTACATGACAATGCTACCAAATCTCTTTATGAGCTTGATGGTACAGAGCTAAGGGTTCTTATAGCAGAGGATCCAACTATTCAAAACAAGGGAAGCAAGTACCTACTATGAGAAGGAGAAAAATGAGATAGTGAGCATGTTTATGTGACAACCTACAAGATGGAGAAGACAATGAAGAAAAAGAGCCTGAAAATGCTGAAGATTAAAAGAGATAGCACATGTCAAAGGATGTGTAGGTTTAGGGGGGATTAATGTCATATGGCTTTGAAGATAAACATTAAAATACAAATATGATATTATTGAAGGGACCAAATAGGCAGTAGATTATATTGCCATCTTACATGCATGTGTGAAGAGTGGAAGAGACCGGAGGACATTGTGTGAACTTGTCTATATGGAGCTTAAGGCTAGGAGTGAAGGCTTTCTAAAACAATTTCTATTACACTGAAAGAATGACCTTTTGAAACTAAAATACGAGTTTTTAATTGTAATACATAAAAAATAGGGAGGTATTGCTATCATACACTTTCATCTCAATTTTGTGTGCTTGTTGCTTTTGTGGGTCTTTCTTCCATGTAGAAAGGTGAAATAAGGGTTCTAAAGCAATCTAGAGAAATGATTTTTTTGTTTATTATGGATTGATTATGTATTGTGCTCTTATCATGAATGATCACACCTATTTTTGAACCATCAATATTATATATCCTATCCAAATCTATGCATGGTGGATTAGATGCATAAAGAGCTACATATAGCTAGATGTTCACTTAGTATAAAACTCAAGAATTGATGTATATGTGGTTACAAGATCTATATTTAGTTTGAAAGTAGAAACTTATGCATTATAATGCATGTAGGAATCTCATTTTGGACAAATCTCCCTATGTTGGAATTGAAAGGTGGAGCAAGAGTGGAAGCACAAGTGGAAGCAAAAGAGAAGCAAGATCTATGGAGGTTCCAGCGAGAGAGAGAAAAATAGTATGTGGGAACTCGAATAGTCACAAGGTGTGACCTTCCCTTCCTTCCAATAGTCAAAATATGTGACCTTTCTTTCCTTACTCTATTGTCATAGAAAGAATAAACAATAAAGTGATAGTGACAAGCAGCCACCACCTATAGTGTATAAGTTGGGGATAGTAAGTACAAGTAAATGTAGGTAGGTGGGCACATGCGGCCTTTAATCCCCAACAACCTCCCACTTAAAGATGAATGTGCTATAGAGTGGAGAAAACAAGAAAAAAGTGACAAAGTACAATGTATACATAGTGGTACAACAGGCCAAGGAATAGATGTGATCTCATCCAATGCATATCATCTTCCTAAGGAAGGCATAGCATTCCAGTAGGAGACTTTTAGTAAGAAAATCAGTAGGATTATTGTCAATCACCTCTATCTACTTGTCCTCAATCACCTCTCTGATAAAGTGATAACAAAAATCAATGTGTTTGATCTTTGCATAAAAGACTAGATTATACACCATCTGAATTGTAGTCATGCAAAGGTTTTCCACTAGCCCTAACCTTAGGGTCTCCTTGCAAGACTCAGTTGTTAGTGGACTAAAATGTGCTTAGCCTCAGCTAGTAGACAAGGCCATGTATTTCTACACCCTGGATATCCAAGAAACAACACCTCCAACAAAGGTGACGACCTAGTCAAGGGTGGACTTCCTATTATTTGCAAGCCCTACATAATTAGAGTTTATGTAGCATATGACTCTAGCATCTTGGTTACCATAACAAATGCACATATCTACCCTTAAGGTATCTCATGATACCCTTCATGGAATCCCAATTTTGACTACTATGAAGTGTCATTATATAATGAGTCACACTCCTACTAAAAATGTGATGTCATGTCTGGTGACTATCATAATATACATCAAGTTGCCCACTATAGATGCATATGGGAACTTGGTCATCTCAACCTTCTCATCATCAATCTGGGAAAATCTACTTGACTGACCTTCACATTACAAGGTAATGGGCAGTCAAATAGGCTTGCCCTCCATTATGAAATCAATCAAGGACTTTATGAGTGTACTACTTCTATGACAAGTAGAGAAGTCCCTTAAAGCGATTGCATGTAATGTGCATACCAAGTATATGAGAGGCATGCCCATGTCCTTCATCTCAAATATCTTCTTGAGCTAAGTCTTCAAAGCATCTAGCTTAGCATGTGGACTCCCAAAAATTAGCATGTCGTTAACATATGGTACCAAAATGATAAAGCTACCATCACGGCCCTTCTTTTGTAAAGGCATAGATCCATAGTGTTATAGGAATAACCTTGCAAATGCATAAAATTATCAATTATCAAACTTTTGGTACCATTCCCTAGGTTCTTGCTTAAGTCCATAAAGACTATTTCTTAGCTTGCACACTAGGTGTTCTTTACCCTTATCTTCAAAGCTCTTAGGTTGATATATATACATATCCTCATGCAAGTACCAATGTAAGAAAGCTAACTTAACATCCATCTAGTATAAGTCCAGATCCATTGGTGTGACCAAGGCCAAAACCAAGTGCAAAGTATTCATCTAGACCTAGTGGAGAATATCTAATCAAATTCAACTCCATTTTCTTGTTTAAAACCCTTAGCAACAACCAAACATGCCTTGTATGCTAGCTTAGATTAACCAGGGGTACTCTAGGCATTTATCTCTTCTATCTTAACACTAGACTTAGAAACAACGGTGTGATTATCAGAAGACTTGGCATTATCATACACTTTTTCTTTTCCTTTTTCATGCCTATCATTGCACATCTTATGGGCAATATGGCCTTATGTGACCTTGGTGCTTGTAATAATGACAAGTGAGAAAGGACTTAGGACCATAGGACTCACTGCATGATTTGTCACAAGACTTAGATTTGTCCCTATTGGGTTGTAAGTCTTTACCATGATTATTATTCTCTTGTCCATCATGTCTACCTCTAATTGTAAGCGCATAAGAAGTATAGGTTGTTTTCATTCACTTCTTTTGTAAGCAAAGCTCCCTCCACATCAGAGCATTTAAACCCATCTTCAAGGGGATTAACACTCATAATAGTATAGAATGTATCCCAAGACTCAAGTATTGTGACAAGAAAGAATAAAGACTTTATGTTATTCTCAAACTTAACACCCTATGAAATAAGCTGATTGATAACATAGTGGAACTCACTTAAATAAGTGGACATAGGAGTGCCCTCCTTCATGCAAAGATGCATAAGTTTCTTTAACCAATACAATTAGGATGTAAGACTTTGCTTGTCATAAAGATCACTTCTTCTTTTTTTTGTAAATCATAAGTGCCACCTTTTATCTCCATAACATTGAAATAAATCTACTTGGTCAATGACAAGATAACGGTGGACTTGCATAACTCATCCCAATTAGCCCATGCATCTACATCAAGCTCCTTAGGTTTATACCTTTGCACTTCAATACTTGGTGCCATCTAAGTTTTCCATGTTAAATATGACACTATCCCTAGTAGTAGAGCAGATGCCATGACCAATACAAAAGCGAAGAGCAAATAGCTATTGTCATAATAGTAAAATAGCCCCAAAATCATCCCAAAAATAACTACAAAAGACGAGGCATAATGCAAGATATAGTTGTCCATAAAATAGATGCCATAGAGTGCATATAATAAGTGTTTGCTCTTAAAGAACTACTCAAAATTAAAATCTCAGCATGATTTCTTACAAAATTGTAGTATATTAATGTATAACTGTAGGAAAATGAGCAAAAAACAAAGCTCTCACTACTAGGAATATCACAGTAACAACTGGAGATATACAATGTAGCTAGTAGTGCAAAGTAGAGCATAAACTACAAAGGTACCAAATACTATTAGAGACCTAAAGATGTCAGATACGTAGTTAAAATCCCAAACAAAATAGTAGCATATACACATAAGCCAATTATGCATAGGAGATCTCCCAAAAGCAATAGAGATTTTCCAATCTACAACTCTGCATATGAGGTCTCCCAAAAGTAATAGAGATCTTCCAATTATGCATATGAGATCTTCCAAAAGCAATAGAGATTTTCCAATCTACAACTAACTCATTGCATATGAATAATGAATCTCAAGTACATAAGCAAGGATACATCCAATCTAACAAACGCGTTTGACAACAAGGGGAAGTACTAGGTGTACAAACCAAAGCAAAATCAGCCCATAATCATCGATATCTACATGAACAATATAGACCATAACTAGTTAAGTATATATACATAAGCAAGTAAGAGTCTTCCATTGACTCAAGAGTCCAAGCTCTACAAAGAAAATATCAAAGTGCTCCCACGAAAGCAAATTGAAATGTCCAAGAGAAAGCAAAGCTCAATAGATATGTCTCATATTATTTGGGTGCCCAATGTCATAAAGCAATACATCTTGGAGCATGTAACTAGAATAAGCCTTCAAGCTTATAACCAAGAAAGCTTCAAAGCAAGTAACTAGTGTGAATATGCAACTGTAGGAGCTCAAAACCAAAGCCTAGAGCTCTACATAGGCATATCTACTATCGAGACTAAAAATGGGCTTGACACTGGCTTTAACATTCTAGCCAGGCTTCTATGCTCAGCCACAATACCCCACGACCTCATAGCCAGGAGCATCCAGAGGCTACTTAGACTGATCTCACTTAAACAAGCGCTTTTATCGTTTATAGTCCAACGGATCCCTTGCCAACTCCTCACAGTTGGAGTTTCCAAACAGATTAGTGCCAACACCCCATAGTATATACATAGGGCTCCCCTTTGGCTGACTGTGCCGCAGCCCACTTTGGCTCTTCTACACCTCAAGGATTGGCCCCGACATGTGCCATTCAAACATATATATAACACACGACACATAGTCCTCTCTTTTAATTTATCATTCCAGGAGATAAAGTATAATCCTCACTAAATAAATTTTCGAAAGGAAATGGATCACTAATCCTATAGCTTGGGACTCCTCACCCTCAACATAAGTCAACATTTAGGCAAGCATGTGCTATGCATGATCTGTTGTGCTCAACCATTTTATTTATTCAAAATCGCATTGTGACAGTGCACAAATAGTTATTTTCATGTTTTTCATACTAACGCACTTGCTTTGTTGTGCATAGGGAACATCACCGAGTATACTCGTGCTACTTAACCCTTTGACCTTCAAAATCAACATGTCCTATATGTAAATTGCATCATAAAAATAAGATCTCAGTCTATATTCAGCACTCATGAATCCCCCTCTCCCTACCGTTAAGTGTTGTGCATGCAGTGGTAGGTTTAGAGAGTATTTTCATGTATTATTTTTGTATAAAAAGTGATAAATACACGCTTTGACATAGAAATAGGGCTAAAATAAGGCTAAACCTCACGTTACAATCCTATCATACATCTACAGACACATGTATAATTTTTGAACGCATAAATCCTATTTTTTCTCATTTTTATCTATTTTCTCTCTTTATTCATTAATAAATTACTATGATTTTCTAGTTTTGATCCAACTTGATTAGGATTATTGAGATTCGTCATTATCTTTCATTTCATTGCATACGAACATGGTTTTTCCACCTGAAACGATAACAATCCCTATTTTTTCACTTAAATATGGCCTTTTAGTGTTTTAATTATTAATAATGACCATATTTAATTACGTGTTTTGCATATTATTATTCAAACCCTCAAAAACATGTCAAACAAGGTTCATACAAATTTTCATTCCATATGTACTTCTGGATCATAAACGGTAAAAAACAAGATTTTTTTTTCATAAAATAGATATATCGTTAAATTGTGTGTTTCGGGTTACAAAAATTGAATGTGTGGAAAGACAACCATCGCATCCACCACCGATCTCTACACAACATGGAATATAATTTCTCAGCATCTTGCAAAATCCAGTGCATGCCGGACAAGTATTCTTCATCTCGTTCTTCTCTTTCTTCCACCAACATGAATTGCCTCTTAGAGGAGAGAGAGGGAGGAGAGAGAAATATTGATTTCTATTCTCCTCATTTGGTAGCCATTCTTCATGCAGAGACAAGTGATGGGAAGGGAAATTTTGACGAAGAAGGCTGATATCTTCAAATCTAATGGTTGTTTTGCAGCCCCCAATGCTGAATGTGTCGTGCTGCTGCCGCTATCATTAAAAAAACATATCCTCCCCTTCCCCACTTCTCATGTGAAATTTTTGGGCCTAAGGGCCCTAAAGGTCATGACTCTTCATATCTTGGCCAAATTCTAACCCACGTCAAATGTTTGGCCTCCCGCTTCTCCCACTTCTGACACCCAATTCGTGATCTGAATTTTTGTGTGCGTCCGACTTAAAGTCTTGAATGGCCGAGAACTTGTGCTAATTGGCACACTCAAAAAATTTATGAAAATTTTGCAACCACTATGAAGGTTGATCTTTTGAAAAAAATTTAATTCTTGTCTTTCACAGCCACTTAAAATTGTCGGATTCACATCTTTCTCTTCCATTGGTCTTTAAATTTGCATCAATTGGCACTTATCTGGCATTCACTAGTGGTTAAATTTTTCTATCATTGGCAACCATGTAATAGGGTGACTTAACCCATCGAATCCATGAATTGATCTGCACATACAACAACCATAAAAAGCACCAAGCAACCACAAAACAGAATACTTAATAAAGCACAAGAACATCTCTCACCCTACCCCTTGACAAAATCAAGGCATGAAAACTCTCAAGGGATAGGCCAAGTATAACCTGATAGAGATCCAAAGCTAGTCGCTAACCAACTACTCAAACATAGTCAAGCTGTAAAGAACTACCAATGAATTCATCCTAAGTGGTAGTCTAAACTACCTACTTGACCTAGAACACCATATTGGAGAATATTGGAATTTTCCATAAGCTTGGAACATGTGGTCAAATCTTTGGATTTGTCATAACTTGAACACTATAACTCCAAATCAAGTGCTCTATAGCTCAATAGATTCTATTTTTCAAGCACTTTCCAATGATAGGTCACATCATTTGGTGTTGAGAAACTTATGAGCATGTTATCCGGGTGCCACCTTTTTAGTATTCTAAAAATGGGAATTGGGAGATTCCCAAACTCACTAATATTATGTTCTAGGACAATTGGACTAGGAACTCCTACTAGGCGAGGACTCCTGTACCATGGACTTTCATTTTCAAATACTAGGAACTCCTACTAGGCGAGGACTCCTATACCATGGTCTTTCATTTTCAAATACTTTTGAGCCATCACTTTTTATAGACTTCATGACTTGATACTCGGGCATGTAAAAAGGAGGGAGCTGAGCATAGTGACCCAAGGAGAACAAGGCACTAGGCCTTTACAAGGCAATGATCATGCACTCTTTGATTTTTCTTTCATTTCATTTCTTTTTCTTTCTTCCAGGGGTTAGCACCCCTTTTTACACACCTCCGTATACTATAGTCTTCAGATATCGGCATTGTTTATTCTCTTGCTTTATAACATAGGCTCCTCTAGCTGCCTCAAAACTAACAAAAACTCCTAGAAACATTCGCCTAGTAGGCTAGTAGAGCACTAGGACTACCTCTAAAAACAGTTCTTAAAGTGCTCGATAATGTCTTCACAAGAGCCAAACAACTACTTGGACCTCCTCAAACATACATAACCTAAACTTTGGGACTTCATGCCTTGATTTCTAGTTCCCAACAAAAGAAAATCCCCAGAAATACACATAACCATTCAGCACAAAGGGAAAGAAATCATAAAGGAAGGGGATAACTTAAACTTGACCACAAGAAGCTTTGGCACAACAAAAGGCTCACTCCACATACTCCATCAAACCTGTTTAGTACAACACTAAAACAAAAAACCATTAAACATACCTGCAATAACAAACAAGTACATGGCCCTCTTGGCCTAATGAGATAAACCATTTCACTACAAGAATGAAGGACCCTCTTAGCTTAAAGTAAAAAACAAATACATCTTATACAGATCCCTCCTTGAAGTAGTACTCACATACAACAAGACGTTCCCAAGAAGAAAAGAGAAATCCTATCCCTAAACTAGATGCATTAGATTATGACCCATATCTCTTGCATATAAAACAAAGGCATATGCATAAAATGTCATGTGACCACCATATGGGTCCAAGATAACAATGGTAAATGAGTCTCGGCTACTCGTTGCATTACCCACACTAACCATCACGTGCTATATAGAGAATGTTTTGATAAAAATCCCCATAATTGACCATGTTCTGTCTCATCATCAATGAAGAGATCTAAACTAGGACCACAATTGAAACAGAGGTCTTCTTCGTAAGCATAATTTGCTAATGAATCGACAAACTGATTCCAATATTGTGGAACCAGTTGAAGAGACTCTCAAACTCATCAATCAAGTTCATAGCAGCGCAATAATACATATGAAGAATGGGATTCTGTACTATGTACATCCCATTCAATTGATTCAAAACCAATTGGGAATCCCCTTTTACTAGTAACTGGAAAATACCACCTTTCTTGGCAATATTCAATCCCATGATCAGGACTTTATATTCTACCATATTATTAGTAAATCGTACCCCAAGGTAGGTAGCTAATTTCATCATGATTCTATGGTAGGGATCTCTAATGACTACCCTAATACTCTCTTTTTTATTGGGGCCCCTGGATGTTCCATCAAAATATAATGTATATGTCCATAAAAGGATCATGCATCCAACCATTGTTAGCTCCTTTATTCATAACTATGATAGGTAAAATTCAGCATATTCAAAGGGTGAACCAAAGGCTCTATCCCACCTTCTTAATTGAATCCAATAGGTATTCTCGTCAAAATCCTTAAATAGTGATGGCAAAAGACTTTGATCTCCCAAACAAATGTCCCATCCTCTTGCTCAATCACTCTACAACCCTTGCTCCACCAAACAAGTCTTCCTTGATAGTATCTTTATTCCAAATATGGGTGTTCTAACTAGGAAATAAGCCACCCCATCAACCAATTTTTAGCCTCTCTTGTAGGTTTTGGGTCAGTCTAGCCTTGACCTGCAAGACAATTACCTCATTAGTATGCCTAAAGATAATAAGGTTTAATCTTATTTATATTAACCTTGTTTTTAAACTCCACTCTTCCTTGCAAATCTGCTAGTAATGCATCTAACCCCTAGTTACTACCCTAACATTGTTAGGAGATAAACTCTCACTGATTGGCAAAGTTTCAACTAGACTTATCCCACTGGGAATTTCCTCTAGTGTGGCTTTACCCCTTTGTAAAACTTTCTTAGGACCCTCTCCTTTAGTATTCTCATTATTTGCACAATGGTTCACAGGCTCAGGTTGCTGACTACCTTACTGGAGAGAACTAACCCTACTCCAACAGGTAGTAGTGGCTAAGTGACCTGACTTCCCACATATATCGCATTTTGACATTAGGAAAATTATGAGGGAAATGATGTCCACCACACCACTTACAGCTGAATCATGATGGGCCCACATCATCACACTTTTTAGTACCCATCAAATTTTGCTAGAGCCATAAAAATTTAACATCTATAACAATTTGGTAGTATTTCTTAGTGATCATATCGGTATAATGTTTCATCATATCTTTTACTTCCCCTACAATCTTTGATGTACAGAACTCATAACCAATGGCTTAAGGAGCTACCCCCCCACTAGGTTTCACAACTTGCAAAGGGGGTGCTACTTGCATCGACCCTTAGTTTACAAAAGGAGATCTTTGGCTAATTGTTGGCTTAACAACATTTGGAGGAGCTACCAACAAAGACACATTCTGCATCATGCTTCCTCTACCATTCGGGTTGGTCATAGGGGTACTGATCGCACCTTGATCTCCACTATCCAATCCCAAATTATTTCTAGGACTAAGACTCGAATTTAGATTTTTCCCTCAATGCATACTTCCTCTGCTTAGGTTACAGCAGTATCTATATCCCCCACAAGAGGGAAACTAGTCAATTGCACTTGGATATTGAAGTCCAATCCATGCAAGAAATATTGCAGTTGGGTAGCAGATGGGATAGGAGTAGAGGCTTGCGATTTGCAAAAGACCTCTTTCATCTTCTTGGCATATGCTTGGGTATTTTCATGGGGCTCGTGACATGTCACATTTAGCATACGTAGCCAATATTATCCACCTCTCTCAAGGACAAATTCCCTTTGAAAGGCTATATAAAATAAATTAATTGTGGTCATGTTACTAGCTTTTGAGTCGCGATACCACATTGCATATCTTCCTTTTAGGGTCACATTAAAGAACATCATTAGATGTCCCTCATCCTGAATTTGGCAATACTCAGTATGTAAAGCTCTGCATCCTCCTCTGCTAACCCATTAAACATGGGTAGAGAGAAACCTAAAGCTAGCAAATCTGGCATTCCTACATGAATTGCAATCAATTGCGCCATCATGATGATCAGGTTTACTCTAGGAGTTTGTAACAGTGTGACTGCAACTTAAAGTGGGTTCACTTATTACTAGGAGAAGGGGAGCACTAGAGCTTCCTCCTCCTCCTAATGGACTGTTTGTGGCACTAGGGTCACTAAGACCTCTTACTCATAAAAATATCAAGTTGCTATGCTGAGGGGAACGTCTCTGAAGGATTTTTTCCCACCACCTAGCCCTTTCAATTCTTTCTTTGTTTTTGGATCTCATCTTGATGGTGTTTATCAAGAAATAATGGGTCTATCTCGATGCTCTTTGGCATAAACTAACTAACTAGTCCCTAATTAACCAAGATTCAAAAACGATCACTTATTAGCGGCTCCCAGCAAATGTACCACCTGTCAAGACTAAAAATGGGCCCACGACACTAGCTCCAAGGCTCTAGTCGTACCTCCTAGACTCACCTAAACAACCCCACGGTCTCACAGCCATGAGCATATAGACACTATGAATGGGTTTATGGAAGAACATGTTTGTAGATATAATCTCTAGATTATAGTCCAATGTGATGCCCTTTGATAACTACTTTTTTGAGTTGTTTTTACACTATTTTTCATGCAAACTGAAGTGCTTTGGCTCTGTGTTACCTACTATTTTTCATAAAAAATTAATAAAAATAAGATCATAAAGTCGTATTTGGGCTATGCTGAGGTGGAATTAGAAGTAGAGAGTTGGGATATTTTAGACAAAGAATTTAGGGAGTGAAAAAATAGTAAGTGATAGAAGGCAGATGCGCGGAAGGAAGTGGGTGTAATTTAGCATGCATACATGGAGTTTGGGTCAAGAAGTCGTGTGGGTGAGGATAAAATAAGCCTAAAGATGTGGAAAAGTGTCAAAACAATCTGGTTCAAGTGGAAAAATCTTAAATTTTGAAAAGGGGTTATTCAAGAAGTTGAGGGGGGATGTTATGTGAAGGAGGAGTTGAAGAAAGAGAGAGAACAACACTATAAGGGAATGGGGGTATAGCGACAATGGTTTGCAATTCAAATTAGCAGCATTGCTATTTGCATCGCAAAATAGCAATGCCGCTCTGAGAAAAAAAAGTGCCGAAAATCCAAGCGTGGCATTTTGCCACAAACAATTTGAGAGAGAGCAAGAGAGAGAGAGCGAAAGAGATCGTGGCTTTGGGAGGGAGAGGGAGAGGAAGAGAGGAAGAGAGAAAGAGAGAGAAGGAGAGGTTCTCACTGCCATTGTCTTATGCAAAGAAGAGGGAGACTCTACACAAAAGAGAAAGAGGGGATGTCATGAAGAGAAGATGAAGAATCCATCATCGAGCCTTTGCGGTAAGTATACTGTCTCCTTTTGGTTTGTTCTTGTGCTTTCTTCTTTTCTTTTCTTTTTCTTTTTGAATGAGATGCATTGAGGGAGAAAGAGAGGAAATGAGAGAGGGAGAAGAAGAAAGGAAAAGGCAGAGAGAGAGAGAGAGAGAGAGAGAGAGAGAGAGAGAGAGAGAGAAGATGAAAGATAACAAAGAAAGAGAGAGAGAAAGGGAGGGAGAGAGGAGAATGAGTCAGAAAACAACGAGGGGGCGGAGAGAAACAAAGAGAGAGGCAACAAAGAAAGAGAAAAAGAGAAAGAAATAGAGGGGAGAGAGAACACGAAACAGATAGTGAAGGGAGAGGTGGATAAAAGGGTGAACTAAAGAGATGAAGGAGAGTGGAAAAAAAGAGAGAGCTAGAAAGAGAATTGGAGAAAAAGGGAGATAGAGAAAACAACAAATAGAGAGTGAGAGAAAGAGAGAAAAATGAAAACAACAAGAAAATTAGAGAGAACAATTTGATAGAAAGAGAATGGCACAGGGGGGAGAGAGGCACGAAGAGGGGCGGGGAGAGAGAGCCTTTCAATGCCTTGTTTTATGAGTTTTTTATTTTTTATCTTTGATTTTGATTTTAACGAGATGCATCAAGTGCAAATGAAGAGGAAACGAGAGAAAGACATAGAGAAAAGAAGGGAGGGAAAATAAAAGAGAGAAGAAGTGAGAGTGGGAAGGGAAGATGGGGGGGATAAAGAAACATTTATAAAAATAGAGGGGAGAGAGAAGCAAAGAAGGATGAAGGGAGAAAAATAAAAAAAGAAAAAGAGAAAGAAAATAAAAACATGTTGTTTGTCGTAACGTAGACAAAACAGAAAACGATGATGGTTGTGATGTTCAAGATCACGAGGCATATCTTAATCAGCATATCTCGTGTCCTTGCTCTCAATGCAAACTGGCAATTAGATGAAAGCATCACTTGTCTATAGAACACGTACGCCGATTTGGCAAGTTCCAATCAGAGATCATTGATCAAACAATCTCAAACTTTGAGCGAACGGTGAGAAAAGTGTGTATCAATCATGCCTTACATTTGCAAACTAATTGAATGTCATATACAAAAACATTAGACGTGCCCATAAAATTTATGCAAGGAGGTGACGTCTCCCAAGGAGGAATGCACCTATTGCAGCCAATTAGAAGAGTTCGTGGACATGCAATGGATGGAGTGCTTGATCCAATCTACCACTTAGAAGGCATGACTCAATCTATACCCTCAATACCAGAGGAGACAGTTAGCCTTTCAAAACTTCCTCCAATCTTGGAGCCTGAGATGGAGGCAATGATTAATGCGTTGATGCCCATGGATGTCGATTCAACTAATCCACTAAGAGATGAAGCGTACATACCATTATATGATAGGTGTCGAGTATCTCACATGAAGACAATGCTTTTGCTCCTAAGTGTGCAGGCAAAATACGAGTGGAGCGATGCGAGTGTGATCGAGTTGTTCAAGTACATTCTACATACCCTCTATTTATTTTTTTGATTCCATTATAAAAAACACGTGATTTTTCAATATTTTTTATGATTTTTTAAAGGTTGCTAAAGTATCATATATTACCACTTAGAAATACTATGTCTGAGCCTCGTGATGATGCATGACATGTTTTACAAAAGCTTGGCATGGACTACAACACATTCATGCATGTGTCAATGATTGCGTGTTGTTTCGAGGAGACTACGACACTATGGAGACATGTCCAAAAGTGTGGTACTCACAGATATTGATAGGATTTACAAGAGCAAACCATCCCTTAGAAAGTTCTTAGACACTTTCCACTTATCTCGCATATGCGTTACATCTTTCGTACATCGAGCATGGCGAGCTTTGACAACGTGGCATGCACATAATAGATCTACAAATAGAGTCCAATGAATATCAGTGGATTCACACACATGGAGCCACATTGACTCTACCTTTCTAGGCTTTGCACGAGAGCCAAGAAATTTTCGGGTTGGTCTTGCTATGGATGGCATGAACCCATTTGGTCTCCACTCAACTTTTTACAATATGTGGCCTGTAGTGCTTGTTGACTACAACATCCCACCATGGCTTTGTTGAGACTTCAAGCTCAAGTTACGTGTATAACCGACATGATAGCTAGCATGTGTGCATCACCAAATAAGTTGGGTTATGACTTAGATGGAGTTATTAGGGCAGTGTGGTTTGACCTACTTAGAAAAGATACATTAGACTACTTGGAATGTGTGTGTGCATGTGACTATCTCTAAATAAGGAGAAAGAGATAATACAGAGCTGCTTGCTCTGTGTGATTAAATAATCTATCTCTCTCTCTTTGTCTTCAAACATGGTATCAGAGCCATGTTAGTCTGTGAGCTTGGCTATTGCAAGAGTTAGGAAATAATGGCCTACGAAGTGGTCTGCAAAGGGCAAAGAAAGTGCTAGTAGCCATAGCTCAAGAAAAGATGAGCATCAAAGGGTGTTGAGTTTTATGATTGGTGGAGCTAATTGAGGCTACTTACTTGGGCAAAATGTCACATGAAAGAGCTCATTTTGGATGAGCATTGACAAAAGAAGATAGGTTGCATTAAAAAAACGTGATCTAGAGAAGCTTTGCACCAGTTTTCTATGCCTATTTGGACAACACTATAATTGTGATATTGCAGATCTGTGTGGCTCAACATCTTGGTATTGTTGTGCTCTATGTGCAGGGTATGATTGGAACTTAGGAATGCTTTGTAATGCTCATCACCTACAACAGAAAGGAGTCACTTCTACCTCCTAGAATTCAGCGTGAATAGGAAGAAGGTTGTGCCTGCACTCAATTGGCAAGAATGGGCAGCTTTGATGCTTTGTATATGTTCAAGTGGATCTGCAAGTGTTGCAGGTAAAGATAAAGGAAAGAAGAAAGTGTTGGATGGTAATGGTGCATCTACTAGTCATTTGGGATTTGAAGGAGATTCTAGTGATTCAGAGAGTTTGGATGATGAGCTTAGTATTCTTTCAGTCAGGATACTAGGTGTACAAAGAGCACATAATAATGTAAAGGCTCCATTGAGTGATTGAGTGGTACGTAGGTCTAGCAGGGTAAGATATCAGGTTAAAATATTTGGTTTTGAAGGTTATGTAGCTCACCATTATGCTTATATGGTGAAGGTAGTTGAGGATTTTGAGCCCACTTGTTTTAAAGGATGTTAATGGTCATGCTCATTGGGATGCAACAATGGATGAGACAATGGTTGCATTACAAGCCAATAAGACTTGGGATTTGATACCCTTGCCTAAGGACAAGAAAGCTATTGGCTATAAGTGGGTTTACAAAGTCAAGCATAATGTAAATGGTTCAGCTAGTAGGTATAAGGCTGGGCTAGTTGCAAAGGGTTATGCTCAAACATATGGCATAGATTATAAAGAGACATTTAGTCTAGTTGCTAGGATGGCAATTGTTAGATGCATGATTGCCTTAGTAGCAGCCAAAGGTTGGAGTTTACAGTAAATGGATGTTAAGAATGCCTTCTTTCATGGTGAATTAAAAGAAGAGGTGGATATGGAGCAACCAGCAAGTTATGAGGATTTGGAGCATCTCATATGTGTGTACAGGTTAAATACGGCACTCTATGGGCTAAAGAAAGCACTCCGACAAGATCAGAGAGTATCTTGTCAATATTGGATTTTATATTTTTGATGTTGATCACTCACTTTATGTGATAAGGGGGTCGTTATGATCCTCACATGGCTGCTCACTTATCACTTATTATATTTTGTTTGCTGCACCTACCTACATCTAAACATAGTTGTAGTGCCAGTTGAATAGTATAGTCAATTATGCAATGTCTATCTTAATAGGCCACTTTCCTTTATGTTGTACCTTATCTATACTTTGTGTACATTGTATAGTGTGTGGAAGAAGAAGGAAAAAACTAGCAAGAAAATGTTTTGGCCTCCATCTCTCTTCTTATGTTCTTGAGTGAGCTTCCTCTTGTGTATACGATGTGTGTTTAGCGCAACAGCTCAAGCAAGTTCCTCCACCATGCGATTCTTGGCACGCATCCTATAGGGTGGCACAAGCAAGCATGATGACCATAATAAATAGGGAGGTAATCTCACTAAAATAGGCCTTAAAGGCAAGGGAGGGAGAACAGAGTCTAAAAGAGTTGTATGATGAAGAAAGAGAGAACCATATCTCCCTAGAAAATATATGCGCCTTCAACTCCAAGGAAAACAAACATTTAGAGTTGGAAATAAAAGAGTTGAAGAGGAAAAGAGAAGAGGCAAGGATAGAGCTACACGTGGCAAGGAACCGAAGAGATGAGAAGACCATGAAGAAGTTGATGGAGTCACACAACCAACTTCAATCAGCTCTCCGTGAGCAAGCCATATTGAGGGAACAAATAGAACATAAAAACAAGGAGTAAGAAAAAATGCACAAGTTGTGGTAGGAATAGGAGCAGGTGATCTCACCACCCTAGCCCAGTACCAAAATCAAGGGATAGAGCAAATGAAGGAGAATTTAGAGGAATGGGCAGCCAAGAACAAAGATAGAACCAAAGACTTAGCTAACAAGCTGGCCCATTCTGAGAGTGAATGCCTCCTCGGTGAAAAGCAAAGCCAAGGCTGTCAAGTCAAGAATGCTAAAGCAACAATGTGCATTTTTTAGCATAGTGTTGAATGTCACACAATCAGAGAAGAAGAGACATTGTAATAAGTAAAAAGAAAACTAGAACTGGCAAGGAGGGAGTTGCAACATGGACTCCATGCCAAGGCACCCAAGCCTAGCACCAGCTTGGGAGTAGATGAGTAATGCACCCACCTAATCTCAGTTAGCTTAACCTCACAGGAACTCACCTTGCTAGGGCTTGGGGAGCTAGAATAGCAAGTCAGCCACCTCAACAAGAGCCAATGGAAACGATCTAGGAAGAAGGGTCCGATTTTGAACCAGACCAACAAGAGGAAGAAAAAGTGAAGTAACCAAGCCCCCCTCTATAGCCACATGTACAGAAGAGCAAGGGGAGGAAGCTGAGCCACCTAAATGGATGGTGGAAATGAGGCACAAATGTAGAGAACAAGTGAAACTCACTCATAGAAAGTTTCAAGCCAAGACATTGCAAGTTCCATAGGTGGCTATCCTGCAAAGTAAGGAGTGCAACCCTTTCCAACTGGGACTAGGAACTTGCAATGTGGGAGCAATGGAAAAACCATGGCCATCCCTTTAGGTTCTCCTTCACGTTTCCTCATACATTGGATAGAGTAATGTCTCCCAAGGTGATGGAGGACATCATTAAGCTTTCAGCAAGGCTAGAAAGGAGATGACTAGAGAAACAAATGAGGCACCCCATGAGGTGGCTGTCACTAAATTGACTGCTTATTAGGCATTCTCTATTTAGTAAATTTATGTCAATAAACTAATGACTCACTTTTCTTTAAGTGTTGATGATGATCTAGCATGGCCATGAGACCATTTAGAGACCAGTATTCCTAGTGCATCACTTAATGGGGTGATCACAGCACTGTGACGGGGATATCTAGTATAGGTAGTACAAGTTATGAAGGGGGAAGGAAGTGTCTTCTAAGTGTAAGAATGCACACAAGAACCAAGGAGTTACACATAAATAAAGATGGATTGAGTTCTAAGAAGAGGAAGTGCATTAGCATTGTGTATTTATGTGTGCATTCGAGAACTCTTGGGAATGTTTACTTGTGTGTAATGAGCATTGCATTCGTTTGGTGTCATCCTCTCCCTTACAAGTCAAGGTTTAAGGTATTTTCTTTCATTAAGAAAGACAAGAGAGGTAATTCTCTCACTAAGAAAGATGAGAGATGTAATCCTCTAGAAGTGAGGAGAGAAGTGATTTCCCTTTCTAAGATCTAAAATGACACAAGCTTTTGTGTGGAAGTTAATCTTAAGGTTGAGGCCCAAGGCAATCTAATGAACGCTCCTTATCTCTATGGCTCAAGGTGGTTGCATGGACCATAAGTTAAGAATAGAGTTTAAAAAGCCAATTTTCTTAAAAAAGACATGGTGAAACCATTTTTAAAATATCTCGCGATAGAAATTCGATCTCTAAAAATGGCCCACAAGGGTTGTTGAAAACGACGAGATCTAGAACTTTTACGTTGGACGGTTTTCCCCATCCAAGCAATGCATAGAGAGATATTTCAAAATTTGTGCTGTAGAGTAGGTCTTGGAACATCCACATCTTGCATGAAGATCAACCTTTCCAATCTTGGCACTCAAGTCCCTCTCCAAGAAGAGAAGCTCTTGAAGCCTATAAAAGGGGAGGCTCTGCTTAGGCGTGGAGAAGGTGAAGGAAGTATCACTTTTCCTACATGCAAGAGGAGGAGAGAAGGAGGTTCAAGTCTCACAAAGTGCTATGGAAGCTCATCTGAAATCAAGTTCCAAGAGGAGACCCTACACATATTGTGTAGGAGAGAAGGTGCAAGTGCTACGAAAGCTCTGCTAAAATCAAGTTCCACAAAGAGATCCCTACACATATTGTGTAGGAGAGAAGGTGCAAGTGCAGCAAAAGCTCTGTTGAAATCAAGCTCCAACAAGAGATCCCTACACATATTGTGTAGAAGAGAAGGAGAGAATCAAGAAGGATCAAAAGGTGCCAACTTCCAAGTTGTGCAAGTGTTAGCCGATTGTATACTATGCAAGGAACTGTGATCTTGTTCCCAAGATCTACAAGTTAAGAATTGGTTTATGTGTAATGGAGGATCTTGCTCCATGTCAATAATATAACTCCACAAGGGGGGGACTGGCCCATCTTCCAATCCCTAGTGTGTTGTCAATCTCTATCTCTCTCTCTCTCTCTCTCTCTCTCTCTCTCTCTCTCTCTCTCTCTCTCTCTCTCTCTCTCTCTCTCTCTCTCTCTCTCTCTCTCTACATATTTCTTTTTTCTCATCTATTCTCTCTTTGCACCAGCATAATATTCACCATATATCTTTTAACTATATAAAAAGTTCGAGCATGTATCTCGAATCTTGTAATAGTGGTAGCATGGACCTACAGATTACTAGGAAAATAAGGCAGTGGAGTTACCCCAAAGGGTGGAGGGATATGATGCACATCCTATGTGGCACAAGAATGGAATCACTTTCTGCATCACCCTACTACATGAAAGGGATGATCCTATCTACATGACCTACCTAAGAAGTATTGGAGTTGACTTCAACCAAAAGGTGCATGGTAGATACGACTCCCCTTTGATCTACAATGTAACTCCCTCAACCCCTAAAGAAAGCTTGATCTTTACCAAAAGAGATCTCTGCCTATCTATAGTAGGATTCCTCCAAAGACTTCTCCTTATGCCCTGACCCCGTCTTCATCACCACATGTAACTACCTCAACCTATTGCGAATATTATTAAAACAAAAACCTACTGCAAAGGAAGAGCAATTGCCGCCTCTCTTTTTTTATATCAATGCTAGGATAGATAGTTGTGTGATGTTGCACCTCATGATAAGAGCCACCCTCTTGCCAACATTTTGCATGAAGCTCTTAGAAGAGATGAGTGATAGTAGATTCACTGGGTATAACCACCCATTTTTGTCGTCTACTACACTCAATGTAAGAGCTAACTTGAAGGGATATCTGCAGAGTAGGGCCTTTCCTAAGCAAAGCCCTCAAGCCACCATGCAACCTGGCCCCTGCTCATCAATGGGATGCTTTTTAGTGTAATCCCCTTATAATTCCAAAAAAAAAGGGGAGAGAAAAATAAAAGAGAAAAGAAAAGAAAAAGGAAAAGGACAAGAATGAAAGAGGTGGAAAGGAAAAAAAAACAACAATGAAATCAATCCATTTGTACTTTAGGGGCATCACAAGCTGTGCACCTAAAGACCACCCTAGCCCCTTCCCCCACTTTACGTACTTAAGGAACATCAAGGTTAGGACACACCTAGGGAACTTCCACTCAACGTGTCTCCCTAAGTCACACCCACAACACCTCCCCTTGTACATAAACTGGGTCCTCAAGTGTGGGACAACACCATGCATTGAGGTTCGATCCAACTCCCAGTTTCACTAGAACAGACACCATGCACTACATAGTGACGTAGACACACCCCTAGGTGGTGCACTTCCTTTTCCTTTTCAAGTACACTTGAAAACTACTGGCAAGCCTTCCACAATTGGAGCCCTCACCAATAAGTGCCATGGGACTGGCACTCAGCTCTAGGAGGGGGGTAATATTAATCTCAATGCAAAGAAAGCAAAGAAAATTGAAAAGACACAAGAAAAATAGGAGAAAAAGAGCCAAAACTACAAGAAGCAAACTCAAAAATCCAAGGCAACTGAAAAAGGGGAAAGACACATTTTAAATATAAAAGCACACCCTAAATCCTTGAAAAAGAGTGCCAAGCTCCCTCCTATATAATTTGTAAATGTAGACGGGCATGGGTGAAGGAACAATGTAAATAGGAAGGGGATAGGGAAAGAGGGCCTAGGCTAAAATGGTCGATCATGTAAAAAAGAGATGGGCACCCAAGAGGAGTAGGGCATGTATAAAAAGGTAAAAAATGAATGAAGAAGCTCATTCTTGTGTGTGGCCAAAACTAGTAGTATTCTTCTTCTTCTTCTTGCCCTTTCTTGTGCTTGTGCTTGTGCTTGAGAGAGGGAGTGCGAGGGAGTAAGTGTGTGAGGGTGAGGGACCATAGTGAAGAAGCTTTCCATCTTCTGCTCTCTTCTTCTTCCCTTCTTTTCTTTTCTCTTGTCTTACACATGGCAATGGAGCTTGGAGCTTGGAGCTTGAGGATTGAGCTTGCTTGAGCTTGCACCTCGGATCATGGGCTACCAAAGAGCTTGAGGGAGGAGGCAACTCAATTGGTCATGAAGGTAAGCTTACTACACTTGTAGGTGTGAGAGTGTGCACGACTATTGCACTTGGCTTGAAACACTTGAAATAATAAGCAGTCTTTGGGTATTGGCAATTGAGCAAGAAGCTCCCACAATGATCAATAAACCTTAGTTAATGGGTAGATTAGCTAGATGGATGTTGCTATTGCAAGAGTTTGATTTCAAGGCTATTCATACTCTTGGAAAAGAACATGCAATGGCTAATTATCTTAGTAGATTGGATAATGATGATGTAGATGTAGGAGTTCATGATCAACTTCTTGATGCTAAACTCTTTGAATTTTAGGTCGTAGATCTTGATTCATATTACGACGAGCTATTACATTTTCTTTGCAAGAAAGGGTTATACCAGTACACCTTATAACAGATCAAAGAAGAAAGTTGGTATAAGAGCAGATCATTTCAAGTTATTATGAATACTTTGTACAAGAGAGGAGTTGATTATGTCTTGATGAGAAGGTGTGTTTGTGAATATGAATAGCCAATAATCCTTTATAAATTCCATTCCAAATTGTCAAGTGGTCGCTTTTTTGGAGAAATTATAGGTATGAAAATATTGTAGGCCGGTTTACAGTGGCCTACTGTCTTGAAGAATATTTGCAATGTTTGAAGGAGGGTTGACAGGGATAGGATGCAAGATCATCCTATACTGCGGCCTAGGCCATTTCAAAAATGGGGGATTGATTTTATTGGACCTATTAAGGTAGCTGCTGAAAGGATAGGTAATTAGTATATCTGGGTTTGCACTAACTACTGTACAAAATGGGAGGAGGCTCAAGAAGGACAATAAGGCAACTACTGTGGCCAAAATTTTATATTCTAACATCATGACCAAGTTTGGATGCCCTATAGAGTTGGTCAATGATAGGGGTAAACATTTCTTGAATCAAGTTATTCAGGAATTGAAAGGTAGGCACATGATATTGTGTAAAAAGTCTACTCCTTATCACCTGTAGGCTAATGGGTAGGCAAAGAGCTCTATCAAGATTTTTCTCTATATTCTCAAAGAAAATAGTTGAGGACAACAAGAAATATTGGGAGGAAAAGCTAGATTTTGCACTGTGGACTTTCAGGATTACATATGAAGTAAGAATTGGACTTACACCTTTTAGGTTGGTATATGGATTAGAGGCTATGGTGCCTATGGAGTTTGTGGTTCCAAGTTTAAGACTTGCTATGGAATACAAGCTAGATCCTAAAAATTCCCTGCATCACAGGTTGGAATAGCTCCAAAAGTTAGAGGAGGACATGGTGGTAGCTGCATATGTATCAGGAGTTGCCCAACAATGGAGACAAGCTTGGGTGAATAGACACATTAAAAAGAAAATTTTTGAAGAAGGGGATTTGATTGTGGCTTACAATTACTGACTTGGAAAATTTCTCAACAAGCTAAAGCTTTGATATGCATGGCCATTTATAATTTGTAATAAGGACCTTGGACATGCACATTTTTGTTAAAGGATTTGCAAGGTAATGTCTTGAAACCTACAGTCAATGGATTTTGACTGTCCCTAAAGTAAACAAACTTATCTCTACCTAGTGATTCAGTAAAGATATCAGCTACTTGGTCTTCAAACTTCATGGTATCATTTCCCTAATGAAGTGATAGTGAACTTCTATGTGCTTTGATCTAGCATGGTAAACTGGGTTGCTAGCTAATAGTACACTACTCATGTTGTCACAATGTAATGTGACCTTCTTATCCATCTGATACCCAAGTCATGTAACAGTTTCAAGAGCCAAACTACTTCATGTGCAGCTAAGGCTACAGCTCTATACTTTGCCTTTGTGCTAGAGAGAGCAATTGTAGGCTACTTTTTACTACTCTAGTTGACTATACTACTTTCAAGACTGAAAACATAACCATTGGTTGATTGTCTATCATATGCATATCTGGCCCAATCAAGATCTATATATCATCTTGTCAAATCAAGTGGCTTTTCAAACTCATAATATAGCCCATAATTAGAAGTACCCTTCACATATTGCATAATCCTCCTAATTGCATCCAAGTGAGGTTTGTGTGGCTTCTGCATAAATTGCCACATCACTCCCATTGAATAATTGAGAGCAAGATGAGTAATGGTAAGATAGATCAGGCTACTTACCATATGCTTGTACATTGTAACATTCTCTATCTCATTGGCAACATAAACTCCAAGCTTTACATTCTAATCTACTGGTGCTTGTGCATAGGCTTACAATCCATCATTCCATACTTGATTGGCATATCTTGTGCATATTGTTTCTGTAGCAGCCAAATTCCTTGAGATGTAGTCACTACCTCAATGCCAAGACAATATTTCAACTCCCCCAAGTTTTTCACTTGAAACTCTACCTGTAACATGGATTTAATTTCAACAATACCGTAGTCATCATATCTAGTAATGATCAAGCCATTTACATAAATAACCAAGACTACATATCCTATCTCTATCTGCTATGAACTACGTTTCCCATCTAAAATCGAAGTTGTTGTAAATATGAGTTGATTTGAGCATTCCATACTCTCAGTACCTATTTTAATCCATAAAGTGCCTTTTTCAACCTATATACATGATTTGGATAATGAGGGTATACATAAACCTTGGGCTATTCTATATACACTTTCTCAATAAACTATCCATTCAGAAATGCATTTTTGACATCCATCTACCAAAGCTTTCATCTTTTAGATGTTTCCAAAGCAATGAAATTTGTCACAATTGCCGTTTTTGCAACTTGGTTGAAAGTCTCCTCATAATCAAGACCATAGTACTGCACATACCCTTTAGCAACTAGCCATGCTTTTTGTATCTCTCTAGAGATCCATCTGTTTTGCATTTCACTTTGTAAACCCATTTATAGCCAATGGGTGTTTTTCCTTCAGGAAATCTAACCAAAACTCAAGTATTATTTTCAGCAAATTTTGAATATTTCTCATCCATGCCTATACACCAATTCTCATCTCACCAACTACTTCATTGAACTTTATAGGTTCTTTGTGAGACGACCCATCACTTTAATCATGTAAGCAAAGTGTCTACTGACTGAATGCCCACTATAAGTCAGCCTATCAATAGGCTTTTTGACTTCTCTGACTGTCAAGGAGAGGGCTAAAAGGTGAGATAAAGAAGAGCATAAGAGAGAGAAAAGAGGAGATAGAAAGACTAAAAAGTTAGAAAAGAAGAGAAAGAAGCCATAAAAGCTTAATACAAGCAAGTGAGATGAGAGACAATAATTGTATTATGGTAAAAAGATGTCAAAAATTACATGTCTCACACCTTTTATACCTATGTCAATGTGATAAGATATTATTAATAACTCTCTCACTAAAACATGTCTTCCCAGCTTCTTACAATATGGTACTTTTAACTTCATCACCCTCTCACATACGGATGTGCCGAATCTCAAGGAAATAATTGGTAAAGAACCTTGCCCCCTTGATCTTGTCAAGAAAATAATCAATTCTAGGAATTGGACACATGTTCTTCACTATGATCTTGTTTAGATCCCTATAGTCAATACACATCTTGAAAGATCCATCTTTCTTCTTTACTAACAAGATCAAAGATACATAAAGTGAAGAACTAGGCTCAATGAACCCCATTTGTAATAGCTCTTTGATTTGTTTGGCTACTTCTTTATGCTCATATTTAGACAATCTATAGGGTGATCCACTTCTCTCTTAGGAGGTAATGAAGTAGGCACTTCAAACAAGTCGTTATACTCCTCAAGTAGAGGTTTCAAAGCTGGATGCTTAGCTAAATTCTTGGACTAATATTCTACCTCTTTATTCAAGTGTAAAAGAAAAACTTGAGATCACTATTTATACTCCTTGAGTTGTTTAATGGTGATAAGCTAAAATCAGATTTACTAGAGATTCCCTATAGATGGATAAGTTGTCTACCAATGGAAAACTCCATGTACAACTACGAGAAGTGTTGATAAATATGTCATATCCTATGGTTGTATGTAAAGTGTCTTTAAGTTTGGGGTATCTATCTTTTGAGGATACCATTTTTAGTGGGTGTGGACTGTTGGAGAAATAGAGGAGAATAATGGAGGAGAAAAAGACATTGAGCTCCTGACTTCCCATCTGATTGGCCTCACTAACTCCCTCCACTTTGGTTTTATCATTTAGTATCAGAGTAGGGAGATTGTATAGTTTGTAGTAATAGCAATGCTCAGGCCTCCTACCCATCAGAATCCTAAAAGAATTTCTGATATCTTTTGAGAACCCAATATACTGGACCGTTTTTGTTTTTGTCAAGCACAGCAAACACAGTAGCTTGTGTGTTTGGCTCCAGAGGGGGGATAATTTTACCATCAATGTTGATAAAATTGTGCAAAGGAAGACTGATCAAGGAAGGCGAGGACGAATCTGCAGAAGCCATCACATTGACAGATCTGCATCGGTGTGCAACAAGGCTCCTTTACGATAATCGGAGATTAAGTTCACGTTTGCGCAAGCTACATTTTCTTAGACCATTGTACGAGACTAGTCGATTGACTGTCCTGCTTCCTGGAATCTCATTCCGATGAGTGTTTGAGATGGATGCTTCTGCTGGTACTAAAGAATATAGAGATGCAGAGGAAGAAGCAGTAGCCATATCTCTCCGACAATAAGCCTACAAGGTTGCCCCTTATTCATGATGTCTCTGCTCTGATGGGATTCTTTGAAAACTGGTTGAGTCCGCAGGCCTGGGTTAGCGTTTAACATCACGAGGAGGATTTGCAAGACCAGATTGCTGATATCGCTTTTTGAGGAATGCCAGAGTTTACTCAATGATGGCCACTCTGCCTTTACTTTTGGGCTAAGGAGAGAGTTATCCCCAAGCACGGATATTGGTTTGCTGGAGCTAGATATGTGCTGGCTGCATCGGACACTATAGTACCACCTCTAGAACCACCAAAAGCATTCACTTGATGTTCATAAGTAGTGACAATCAACGAAGGTTGTTGTTAATAAGTAGTGGTACTGTTGAATGTCTATTTCCAGCTAGCAATAACCACACTACTGGTAGAAACATGTTCTTGTTGCTAAGCAGGCATTTGTACTTGCTCGTATGCTGCACTTTGTGAATAATTATATGATACATCTGAATGATTCAAGTAATGAGATCTATGGAGGAAGTAGTTTCTTTTAAGCAGAACCAAAGCTGATGATTATATTCACCTGGATTTGGGCCAACATCACAAGGTGGGACTAATGGAAACCATGATATTGTGTTATAGGCATGACATCTATGAGCATGTAGACTACATGTGAAGTGCATGCAAAAGTACGAGAAGTATGTGATGAGTTTCCAACACATGATTTAGTCTCTTGGACTATAGTCATTGGGGCATATTGCTGAATACCATTTCTGGATAGGTTGTATTGTTGTTTTCTTCTGAATTTGCAGCAGTCATAATGTCTGACACGGCATAGATCACTTAGATCGTGGGAGACAATTTGACCAAAGACAACTATAGTGTGTGGTCTTACAGGATGGAGAATTTTTTGATGGGTAGAGGTCTATGGGACCTCATAATAGGTGATGATGAATGTCCAGAAGTTCTTGAACATCCAACTGAAGAGCAAAAGAAAGTGTACAAGGATTGGACTGGGAAGAACAAGAAGGTTTTGCATTGGATCTCCATATGTATTTCAGAAACATTGATTCCTCATATAAAAAAGGCAAGTACTTGTAAGGAGGCATGGGAAATCATAGAAAAAATGTATGGAACATGTACAGAGGCTTGTAAGATACAACTTAAGCAGAGATTACATGGTGCATGGAGAGGCAATCGCAGTATCAGTGACTATGTGGCAGAAATCAAGCAAATTTTAGAAGACCTTGCATCCATTAATGCACCTGTTGATGATGATGATTTAGTGTCAGTGACACTAAATGGGCTTGGACCAGCTTTCAAATCTTTGGATACCTCTATTTCCGTTAGGGGAGGCTCTATGCCTGACTTTGAGGAGCTTATTGGATTGCTACTTTTTACAGAAGAAATCAAGTTGGGATTGAATGCATCTAGCAATGGCAAAAATTCAGGTGGAGATAGTGTTTTCTATCACCAAAGAGGTCGTGGCAGCTCATCTAGAGCTAGAGGCTCTTCACTTGGTCATAGTAATTATGGTTTTGCTCGTGGAAGAGGTAACTTTGGTCGTGGTGACTTCATGCATAGAGGCAGGGGGAGATCTTTCCCTAGAGGTAGAGAACGGTCTATTCCTTCTTCACAAAGAGATGGCACTTGTCATTATTGTGGGCAGATTGGTCACTTTGAGAGGGATTGTTATCAGAAACAGAATGCCATGTCTAGGGGTCGTGGAAGGACCCAATATGGCCACTATGCAGGCACTTATGGTGGTATAGGTTATGGACCTAGAGGTGGATCGCCTAGAGGTCACCTATTTGCTATGGAGCATGTGCTTGGGAGCATGACTCATCCTCTTTGTGAGAATGACTCATTTTTGGATTCAGGAGCTACAAACCACATGACTCATCATGCTGACTGGTTTGATAGCATGGAGCAAATGCAGAATGATGAATATGTTTCCACTGGTGATGATACTTTACACAAAATTACTCATATTGGTACTGTGCCACTTGTTACTAAAGATAGGATTGAGAACAAGCTTGGTGATGTACTTTATGTGCCCACAATAACTAAGAACCTAGCATCGGTTGGTCAAATGACAAATCAAGGATTGCAAGTGAGATTCAATAAGTTTGGATGTTTCATTGAAGAGTTCCATAATGGGAGAACTGGCAGGGTGATTGCTCATGGTAGAAAGAAAGGGAGATTGTTTGCTTTGGATGCAGGTACTCCAATGATTCAAAACTCTATGTATGTTGAGAGAGGACATGGGCAAGATAAGGATGTGGAATTATGGCATAGACGGATTGGTCATGTTAATTTGCAAAGATTGAAGCAAATGCAATCAAAACAGATAGTCCGTGGTCTACCGCATTTAGGATATGTGAATTTTGATCATGTATGTGAGGCTTGTCAATTTGGTAAGCAGTCTAGATTTCCATTTCCAAAGAGGGGAAGAATAAGCAGCTATCCTTTGGAAATAATACACTCAAAAGTTTGGGGCCCATGTCAGAATGTTTCCATGAGCAAAAAATGTAGATTCTATATCAGTTTCATTGATGATTTTAGCAGGATGACTTGGGTGTACTTTATGCAGCATAAAAGTGAAGCATTTGAAAAGTTCTTGGAATTTAAATCTATGGTTGAAAAGCAGTTTGGATGCTACATAAAATATTTGAGGTCAAATAATGGTGGAGTGTACATGTCATATGAGTTTTGTGACTTCTTGAGAGATCATGGTATCAAAAGGCAATTGACATGCAGGTATACACCTTAGCGAAATGGTGTGGCTAAAAGGAAGAATCGGATTATTGCAGAGGTTGCAAGGGCAATGATGAGCCAAATGAACATGCCATTGTCATATTGGGTAGAAGCAGTGCATGCTACAGTTCACATTATGAATAGAACACCTACAGCCTTGATTCATAATATGTCACCATATGAGAGAATGTATGGCATGATGCCCATTGTTGCATACCTTAGAGTCTTTGGATGTGTCTGTTATGTTCATGTTCTGGATGACTTGAGAAAGAAGATGGAACCTAAGGCTGTAAAATGCATTTTCCTTGGATATCCTAATGAGAAGAAGGGATAAAAATGCTATGATCCAGTGAGTAAAGAAGTATACATAAGCAGGGATGTAAGATTCAGTGAATATGGAATCATGGTACAAGCCCAAAATTGCAGTGGAGGTTGATTCCTATGAAAGCAATGATGATGATGGCTATGGAAGGAAAATTTCAGCAAACAACAAGGCTGAAAATCAGCATGTGGAAGATGCTTCAGGACCTCAAGAGAATGTGGAAAGCAGTGGCAACTACAGTCCATGGAGTGGTAGATTGAGAAATGCACAAAGGAGTGCAGAAGTTGCAAAAGGTGAGAGACCAATGATTGAAAGTTCAGAAGATGAATCTATAGATGATGAGTATGGCATTCCGCATGTTAAAACACCTGGCACTAGAAGTGCAGGAAAGTATGTGCCACCACATGCTAGATCAGATGAGACACACGGCAGTGCACCTCAATTGAGAAGGTCAAAAAGAGTAAGGTATCCAGTTGATAGATTGACTTATAATGGGTTCATGAAGATGCATTATGCATACATGGTTTCTTATGTACAACATGTGGAGCCTACTTGCTTTGAAGAAGCAGTAGAGAGCAAAGAGAGGAGACAAGCAATGGATGAAGAGATGGATGCACTAAGGAAAGACAAGACTTGGGATTTGGTGAAACTACCTTATGGCAAGAAGTCCATTGGATGTAAATGGGTTTATAAGGTCAAATGTAAGTCATATGGTTCTCTTGAAAGGTATAAAGGAAGGCTAGTTGCAAAAGGATATGCACAAACTTATGGTTTGGACTATGAAGAAACATTCAGTCCAGTAGCTAAAATGACGACAGTGAGATTGGTAATTGCTTTGGCTTCTATCTATGGTTGGAGGCTTTATCAAATGGATGTGAAAAATGCATTTTTGAATGGCAACTTAGAAGAGGAAGTGTACATGGATCAACTAGAGGGCTATGTGGATTCAAAATACCCACATTATGTATGCAGGTTGAAGAAGGCTTTAGATGGACTGAAGCAAGCACCAAGAGCATGGTGTGATAGAATCAGCAAATTCTTATGCAGTATGGGATTTCAGCAGAGCAAAGCTGATTATTCACTTTATGTGAGGCATACAGAAGATGGTATGGTTGTTGTGGTCATCTATGTTGATGATCTCATTATTACAGGTACACTTGAGAAGGAGATTACTGAAGTCAAGCATGGGTTACATAAAGAGTTTGATATAAAGGACCTTGGTTTGTTGAGATACTTCTTGGGTATTGAGGTTATTGACACACCTCATGGTATATGGCTGATACAAAGGCAATATGCATTGGAGATGTTGGAAAGATATGGCATGACACGATGCAAACTGGTTGATACACCATTGGATCAAAATGCTAAGTTGATGGATGATGGATCTTATGTTGAGGATGTTACTATGTTCAGAAAGACGGTTGGTAGTCTTATCTACTTGACCATTACAAGACCAGACTTGAGTTACGCTGTTGGATTGATAAGTCAGTTTATGCAGAAACCATGCAAATCACATTTGTAGTAGTGAGAAGAGTTCTTAGATATGTGAAGAAGACAACTGGATTTGGGCTGTTTTATGAAAAAGGAATCAAGCCTACATTATTTGGATACTCAGATGCAGATTGGGTAGGTAGCTCTATGGATAGAAGATCTACTAGTGGCTATGCATTCTCATTTGGATCAGCCATGGTAAGTTGTAGTAAGAAGCAACCTACAGTTGCTTTATCAAGCACTGAAGTAGAGTATAGAGGCATTGCATTGGTAGCATGTGAGCAGACATGGCTAAGATTGATCTTATATGACATGGGCATAGAGATTGATGGTGGAGTCATTAATGTCTTGGATCATTGGAAGAACATACCGGAGGGGAACAAGGACTACATAGTAGCATCCTTACATGAGAAGTTTCTAGTACCAATCACAGCAGATAGGTTTTCCACAGGCTGGATGATGGAGTGCATGTGTGCGTACATGTCACACAGACGATCGAATGCACACAAGGCACTCAAGAGTGGGGCTTCAAAGCCCAAGTGGCTAGATGTGGATGACTGGCGCCGACTCACAGAGGAGGCTACAGATTCTCCAGGACGTTGGAGATAGTAGCGCGAGGCGGCGAGGGCACGACTGGAGATCAGAGTGGTCTATCATCTTGGGAGTGGCGGCCACAGGACATATCTGGAGGACTTTGTAAGTTTCTCTTTTGTTTTGCAAGCTTATTTTTTTGCAATATCTATTGTACTGACAATCGTGTTTCTAACAGTTGTATTTTATTTTCTTTGCAGCACTCCATACAAGCCGTGATTCCACTGGCCTTGAGACTCAATATGCAGGAGACATGGTCTCACTGCATTGATCGACCGATTGTATGGACACGATGGCCCTGTAAGTCACTCATCTTTCTTGTCCGTAGTTACTAAGTTTAATTAAAATGCATTATTGTATGGTGGACTGATGTGTATTTATTTCGTTTTTTGTAGAGTCCATTCAATGCTCCTTTGCGGCGGGACGAGGTTTCGGATGGCGAGGTTCTATGGCTCACCCTTGGATCCCTGGAGCTCGCATACTCTTCTTTTTTGGTCACGTGATATGTGTAGACATTTTCTATGTAGTAGTAGTATCTTGCCATGATTGTACCGGCTGCTTTCATTATGCGATCATGTATTTATTTCATGTATCTAAAGCACACAGTGCTATATGTGGCTGCCCTGCCACAAATTTTTTTTTCATGTTACCGTCACTATTAGTGTCACAAATTTATTGCATTCGTCGCTATTGCGATGCAAATAGCGACGTTGATAATGACGCTAATACCGACTGTTCTATGGAGTCGCCAATAACAATGTTTTTTGCGATGAGACGGGGGCAAATTTCTTTATGAATATTTTCGTCGCTTTCAACGTTGGTATAAGGCCTATATCTTGTAGTGTAAATAGGTTGGAACTCTCTCATCTTGACCTTAATTTAATTTGAGTGCGCACTCTAAACTCATAAATGTCCATTAATTTGATATGTATTTTGTGGAATCACTTACTGTGGAATCACCCACGTGCACATTAAATTAATCTAACACCCAAAAAGGACAGGCGTCCCCATCAACTTCTCACACAAGGAATCCACCTTGTGTATGAGCCCCAACAAATAAATATAATCACAAAATCCACCATGGAATATGCCTCCTAGCATTAAAAACTCTAAGCCTTTTACCTCATAATTGTGGGAACACTTCTAATTTTACAACATACTTGTTTTCTTCCTCATCATCCTATCCCATGGCCAAACCAATCTCCATATATGACGACTTGGATTAATTGTAATAATGATAGATCTTCCATTTGTATAATCAGCCTTTCTCAGTGTAGGTAATATTTGCACTAGATCTTTTAGCTTTCTCATTACCTTTGTATGCATTTTATCCCACAGAAATCTTTTTCCATTTCTCAACAAAGGACATATGCAATACGTGCAAAGAATGGAATCCATATTAGATAAAATACACATGCTCCTAAGGATCTTCATATTTTTGAAACTGATCTCCTTCATCACAAGATAAAATATGATGCACTCTTTTATCGGTACATCATTAAGGAAAGGCATAGCCGACTGCAATATATAATCATGCAGAATCTTAATCCAATATGCCTTGATCCTATTGCAATGATTTAGTTAGTCAAAAGTGGTTATTTAATGCCAATCGAGTTGCTACAATAAGAGCACTTCTAGCAATAGAAGACCTACCAATTGAGCTACTCCAATAAGGGCACTTCTAGTAGTAGGGTTTTGATCTTACAGATCATTATCATAGTAGAATGCTTACATTCAACAATAGCACTAGTAGTAGTAGTTAATCCTAGGATCAGTACAATTTCAATATCCTCAACCAATCTCCCTATTACAACAATTGCCACAACCATGTGGTCAAGAAAGTTTGTAGGTCTCAATTGAAAGGTGAGAAGGATAGAAGCTTGCACGCAAGCTATGGCGGGAGAGCAAGAGCAAGAGCAAGAAAGAGAGAGACAAGAAATGGGAACTCCAACTTTGTGATGTTAAATATGGCATTATCAGTCGAAGAGGACGCCATAATGCAGGCTGGAAATGCACAGACAATGTAAAACTACTGGCTGTTTTACTGCAAAAAATGCCCAAAATCCACTGAAATGAGCTCCAAATGGCGAGAAAAGTGTGCCAAAATATGCTGCCCACTTAGTACTAGGTGCGGTACACCAAATCAGGATATTTTAGCATAAAAAATACTGCTCAGTCCACCAATAAATGCTTGCTGTAATAAATTTCAGAACTGCAATAATGAGAGTAAACTGTCCCAAAACTGGATCTAATGTCAACTAAACAATGCTAGGTCCAAAGCCGGCATAAAGAGGACAAAGAAAAGCCAAATGACAGTGAAAATACATGAGCATAACACCGAGAGATGTCAAATAGCATCTGCCAGTAAGAGGCACACCCCCAGACAATCTAGGCAAAATGTACCTGCAACTGCCAAAACCTGACACAAATAGGTGTCTACTCAAAAGAAAGCGGATCCAAAACTAAGACTCAGCTCATAAGCATCCTGTGAACCAAGACATATACTCAATGCAACATCCAATTGTCGGAGTATAATCCCAAAGTCTCAATATATCTGTAACTCCTCAATGACATAGACTGCTCCAATAGCATGTAATCCCTGCTCAAGGTCAAGTAAGCATGCAAGATGCTCCCACTAGCACAAAAGGCGTACAAATGAGCTCAAGGGCTCAAGCAACCCAAGACAAAGTACCAGTGACAAGCGACCAAGTCAATGCATCATACACATCCCAAGAGCATGACATACATGAAGCAATTGATGGAAGCAACCAACGAGCAATACATAATTCCAAAATAAGATCTCTGTCAACTCAATGACATCCAATAGCAACCAAGTAAATGATCAAACTGAGTCGAAAATGCTCAAATACATCCAAGGCAAAGCTCCCAATGTCGGTAAAGCATAGACGAACCAAGCAGCATATATCACGAACCAAAGCATGTAATGTATGAAGCCTAACTGTCAAGCATAGACATGAGGCATAAGCGGTCCAAGAGCATGCCAAGTCGGTCCAAATGCCAGTGAATACCAACAAGACGGAGCTTATGCGTAGCTCAAATACATTCCATAGATTCAAACATGAGCTCAAAATCGTCCCCAAATGTCAGATACATGATGGCAAATCCCAAAGCATACATCCTGTACCAATAGGTAAGTGACAAAGCATCCAAAGTACCTTCAGCCCACTGTTATTACAGCCAAGTTTGACTTTCAAAACTGAGAAATTTTAGCCAATATTTCAGGCCAAAATCATGGCATAATCATGTGCATACATTCCCAAGGCACTAGGCATCATGTAGGCCGCATATGGGCATCAAACAAGGTAACTGGAGTAGAGTATAAGCATCAAATGCCAATGCCAAGTGTGGCTGCCCTGTTTCCAGCACTATATAACAGTAAATGACAGTCCCAAATCAGCCAATATTTCAAGCCAAAATCATGGCATAATCATGTGCATACATTCCCAAGGCACTAGGCATCATATAGGCCGCATACGGGCATCAAACAAGGTAACCGGAGTAGAGTATAAGCATCAAATGCCAATGCCAAGTGTGGCTGCCCTGTTTCCAGCACTATATAACAGTAAATGATAGTCGCAAATCAAAGAATGTCAGCCCCAAATCTTCAATGCCAAGCACAAGGCCTAAAGAGGCTTTCAAAGTAGCTCAAATGCCTTCTAGAAACCATTGTTTAAGTGCTCATTTAGGAACCAAGGCATATAGGCTGAAAACTTGATGAGTAGGAAGGCAGAAATCTGGTGCAAATTCAGTGCAGGTTGTCCTGGGAAGTGGCTGCTCCATGTGGCAATGTTGGTGTGGATGGGAGGCTCAAAGAGGCCCCAAAGAGGGCATACAACAAAGCCATGAATGCCCAAAGCAAAGGGCAAGGGAGATATGGAGCTTTGAAGCTTCAAATGATGGCTGCCTTGTTGAGATATCGAGCTCTACTCATGATATGCCAGGGTGACTGTTATGCATTTATATCACCGACTTGTTAGCTGTAGATGCGGTTGGTACACTGCCCATGAATAATAGCTAGATGACATCTATCCTTATCTACTCTAGTTCGTGGCTCAGTTAGTATGCCACCTTAGTTAGTTGTTTTTGGCTTGAGACCCATATATAGGGTTCTTCTATTTCTTTGTACTAGAGTTCTTTTAGCAGACACAACTAAGAAGAGGAAAATTGTTTTCAGCCTCCACCTTTGTGTGTATTCCCCCATTGTGCAAGCAAGAAAGCTACAAGTGAGACTCCTTCCTTCTTTCCCACAATCTTGACATGGTATCAGAGCCTTGTTCTTGGTAAGGAGCTCAAGAAAGCAAACCAAGTTCGCGGTGTTCTGGTAAGAGGACCAGTGTTGCTCTCATTTTTCTGTTTTGGGAGCAAGTCTCTGTAGGTAGCATAGCCGGAAAGTGCAAGAGTGCATTGTCTCAGATTGAGACGCCCTTCGCGGTGAAGCAAGAGGGCAATATATGTTGCGGGCAAGGGCTTTAGCCCTTGGTTGCTCTGTTTTTTTTATTTGAGGCCATTTCGGGGCCTGTTTTGGAGGCGGAAGTTTTCTGCATGCACTCAAGAAAAGGCCCAGTTTTATGCTATGTGACCACTGTTCTACAGGTCGGTGAAAATTTACTGTAGAAATTGCATCGTATGCCTGTGCGCAGAGACATTGGGAGTTACAGAATCATCCTTGTTGCCTGTTGATGCAAAATCGTCACTAGGAAGTGACTGTGTGGTCAAATACCACTTTCGTCAGTTTTGCAGATTTGCCCTTGTGAGATTGAAGCTGTGTTTTTTGCAGTGACAGAATTTTTTGCAGTGTTCTGTAATGGCGTCTGATTCTCTTTCACAGATTGTCACTGAAAAGCTTGACAAGAACAACTTCCAAGCATGGAAGTTTAGAATGACGAATTTCCTTATGGGAAAAGGATATTGGGAATTCATTGCAGGAAATGAAGAAGAACCAGTTCTTCTTGATGTTCCCAATCAACAGCAAATGCAGGCATTTAAAGCATGGCATGAGAGAGCCACGAAAGTTATGTACTGACTGTCTATCAGCATTTCAGACTCTATGATTGTGCATATTCAAGATGCAAGTACGCCAAAGGAGGCATGGGATACTTTGTCAAAAATGTATAGCACAAATACGCAAGCCAGGAAAATGCAGCTCAAGCAAGAGTTGGACAATGTGCAAAGAGAAAATATGAGTATCAATGACTACCACATGAAGGTGAAGAAGATTGCATATGCTTCCATTGGGTCGCCAGTGGAAGATGATGATTTAGTTTATGTGACCTTGAATGGTCTAGGAAAGGATTATGCACAGTTCCGAACATCTATTTCCGTCCGTGAAAGATTTCTTGATTTTGAGGAGTTGATTGCTCTTCTAATTTTTGAGGAGCAGAGAAATGGTGGTGCATCTTCTTCAGGAGGAACTTCAAAAGAAGCTGTCTTCTACTCAAATGCTGGAAGAGGTAGAGGTAGAGGTAGAGGAGGCCGATCTGGAGGCCGTGGTAGAAATCAGAATATGCAGCAAACTCAAGAAAACCAGTCCTATGGAGGAGGACGTGGTAACTCTAGAGGCAGGGGGAGCCAAAGAGGTCGTGGTGGATGGCAAAGAGGCCAAAATGCAAACAGTAATGTTGAATGCTACTACTGTGGTAAAATGGGTCATATGGCTAAAGAATGCTATAAAAAGCAGAATGACATCATGAATGGAAAATTGCAACAAGGGAATTATGCATCTTCTAGTAGACAGGGTGATGACAGAAATGAGCATCTATTTATGGTGCAGCACATGAACAATTCTGTGACAAGTGCAGAAGAAAGCAACGATGTATGGTATGTTGACTCAGGTGCATCAAACCACATGACAGGTCATGCAGAATGGATGGAGGACGCAAGGAAAATGGAAAAACCAGGATTTGTGGAGACTGGTGATGATACTGCACATCCTATTGTGGAGATTGGAAAAATTCCCTTGTCTATGCAGGATGGGAAAAAGAAATACGTGTCCGATGTATTTCATGTCCCGAATATCACCAAGAATCTGGTTTCTGTTGGTCAAATGGTTGAGCAGGGCTTGCAGGTCAGATTTAATCCTCATGGATGCTTTGTTGAGGATATGGAAAATAAAGCTCTCTTAATAGCAAAAGGGAAGAAGAAGGGCAGAATGTTTACGTTGGATGCAGACATGCCTGAATTGAGTGCAGTAATGTTTGCACATGGGACCGGTGTAGTTGCAGATATTGATATCTAGCATGAAGGCATTGGTCATGTTAATGTACAGCGACTTAAATCAATGCAGGCCCAAAATATTGTTGAAGGATTGTCTAAATTCAAGGTTGCAGAAATGCATAAGGTATGTGAAGCCTGTCAATTTGGAAAACATGCAAGGAAACCATTTCCTAGACATGTTCAAGAGAGAAAGAAGCCATTGGAATTGATCCACTCTGATGTGTGGACTACTAAAGCTGCATCTCTTGGAGGCTGTCATTATTTTGTCACTTTTATTGATGACTATAGCAAAAAAAATTGGGTGTATTTTATGAAAAAGAAAAGTGAAGTTTTTGGGCATTTCAAAACTCTTAAAGCTATGGTTGAAAAAGAAACAGGCCTGCAAATAAAATGCCTAAGGTTAGATGGAGGGGGAGAGTAAAAGAATAAGGGTGTGTCAAATGATCCTCACAATGAGCTCATAAAGTATAACACTTTGGCTTGGTGGCCCGGGCAAGGATATTTTGGATTAGATTTTATCCATAACACCACCTTTCTCCCGTACAAAATCTTCCTTGTATATCGACATCTCCTACTAGACTACAAAGACACGGCCTCCAAAAATAGCAACAATGAGCACCACATCTGCATGAAATTAATGGAAAAAGTCGGTAACAATGTGCCAACTGTGTATAATTTTATTAAAAATTTTGCAATAGTAGGCATTGTTTCTAGGTGTGTCTCACCATGAAACCTGCAAATACATCTCTCTTGCCATGAATACACACACGCAAAAGACCCAAGATACACCCTCACTAATCAAGAAACAAGATCAGGAGGCTCCTCCTCTTCCTCTACACACTCAAGATCCATAGTTGCAGCACAAAGGTAGAGCAAGAAGAAGAATGGGCAAATAGAATTTGAAAAAGAGGGAAGAGAGAAGTTAAAGATGCACCACAATCTATTGTGCTCCAACCTCCTCGACCACTTTTTCCCAAGAACCCCAATTTCACCCTTTTGAACCTTTATTAAATCTAATATTTTTGAGCATACAAAAGCAAAGGTTGAAGCCTTGTGTGTTGCATGTATTCTAGGCAAGATTCCTAATGATTTAAAATAAGAGAACAAATGCAATGGCTTTTATAGCTCCAAGCCAAGCATTTACAATGCACCATAAAATATGACAATAAAGTACAAAGAACATGCATATAGCATATAATTTTGGATAGCATCTGGGAAGGAAAGGAGTAGACAAAGTAGCGAAAGTAGAGAGAGTGAAGCTAATGCTACAGTAGGGAGTACTAAACCACCCTTTGATTGGGATTTAGAGTCGAATTTTAGATTGCACCAACTATTTAAGGAGCCTAAGGAACCTATGTGGTTGGATATTATCCAAGATTTAGGGTAGATATTATTTAGAGAAACAAACAACCAAAAGTGTTGAATATTACATTGAACATATGGAGACAATTATTTGAAAGATGAATCCAGCTCCTGATGAACCTACGCAAAGGCATAAATTTATTGATGGGCTTAATCCTGAAGTTCATCAGCATGTTAGCCTACAACAACTAGTTACATTGGCAGATGCTAAAATACATGCTAGTAGATGGTGGGAAGAAGTGCAACCCAGCCCCAACAATGATAGAGGGACTTATTTAAAGAACCTCAGATGGAATATCCAAGCACTTCAAGCGAGGTATCTAAGAGTGTATCTTATGTGACCGTTCCTTCAAATCCATCGGTAACTGCAAGTCCAAATGTATCAAGTGTACCTTTAAATCCATACACTTCTATTCCAACCTATATGATGCAAGCATGAATGCCTTCTATGCCAAAATCTCAGTCCCCTCTTGATGAAGCGAAAGTAGCTGATATTATTGCAAAATCCCTAGGAAAGTTGAAGGAGGAAATCATGGGTGCAATGCAAGCACCTTTGAAAGAAATTTATTCGATAACAACACAATCTTCTACTGCACAACAATCCTCGAGTAGCTCAACTCCAAACCCACCTAGATCCAATATCTGGTGTGGTAAGTGTCATGAGTATGGCCATGTGGCTACAGAGTGTCTGATGCCTTCAAGACTAATGCCTGACCATCCACCGTTCTCCACCTTTTGCCTTAAGATAGGGCATCTAGATACAAATTGTTGGCATAAGATAGGTCAAGAGCAACAACAAGCTTGTTCAATGAAAATGAATTACAATTACATGGATCGTAATAATATGACTTATGCGTTCTGTAAATTTAGTTGAAATAGAAACAACAAGGCAATAAAATGGAGTTTGGTCTAAATTCATAGCCCGTAGGGTGACCTTTAAGGCTAACCTCATGATTGGTGTGGTTACTAGAGCGCAAAAGTAGCAACGAGAGGATCAAGATTTGGAGGAAGAGATTCCACAATTAAAAGGAGCAATGAAGGATAAACCTAAGGATATAGATCCTAATGTAGAGCTACCTGAGTCAGATTCTCCACAACATTCCTTTGACCATCCATTATTACATGTGCCTTTAGTAAATCCTAAGATTCAAGTAGCGGTAGCTCCTTTTCCCAAAAGACTGATACCTCCTAAGGAAGGAAGTAAAGAGTAGGCAAAAGCAGTAAACAAGACCTATAATCTTTGGACTACATTAGAACAGGTATCTTTGACCATTAACCTTCGGCAATTGGTAGAAATGGCACCTACATGTCAAAAGCAGCTTTATCATAAATTAGTTCGGCATTGAAGGAAGAGGATTGACATTAAAGTTCCTAAAGTAACCATAAATTCTTTCAAAAGAAAAGCAACTAAGGACGTGAAAATAGTAGATTTGTTTGTGGATCCAAGAGCTCCAATTATAGATACTACTATAAATGGCCACTTGCTGAATGAAGTGCAGTTAGATGGTGGCTTAGCAATCAATTTGATGATAGAACAAACGATGCAAGAATTAGGATTGAAGAATCTAGAACCTACCAATATCGTTTTACGTGTGGCTGATCAAAGGAAAGTGATTCCTATGGGGTTACTTCAAAATGTGAGATTTGTAATTGCTGGCCTAGAATTTCATGTGAATTACTTAGTAGTTCTGTCATTGTCAAATATCTCTTCATATTCTGTGTTGTTGGGACCAAGCAAAGTGCACTCAAGATTGGTATAAAGGTTCAATTGTGATTGGTCCTTGAAATGATTGGGTTAAAATACAAGTTATTTTGAAAGGATTTTTGAAAGAGTCAGGAGATGAGATGGTTAGTGAAATAGATAAGAAATCCAACAGTGAGTTTTATGATTTGGAAATGGAGAAGACCGATAATGAAGGGCCTTATGCCTAGTTATTTAGGACACAACACTCAACAAGTGCAGAAAGAGTGGAGCTAAATATAGTACATCAGCCTCATAAGGTAGAACAGATGGGTATTGGTGAATATGCTATAATATTTTCACCATACAATGATTCGAATAGTGATATTTGTCACTGGTTGTCTACGTTTGAAGATACAACCCTAGACTACTTAATGCTCTCTATAGGGGAAGTGGAATACTTTGATGATTTTCTTGAAACAAATTCCCAATTATCCATGGATCACAAAGGAACTAATCCAGAAGATGCGTTTTTTACGTATAGCAAGGTAGAAGTGGTTTCTATGGATGAATTAGAAGAGGAAGAGATGCTTGAGTTAGTGACATTTAATGTAGATCTTTCCCACTACTATTTTGGCCATCCGAGGTCATTTCAGGTCCCATTTTAGACTCGCAAGGTTGCGGACAGCAATTCGAGATACCCTACAATTTCAGCCGTGTCTGTCGTATACAGGTGCATAGGTTACAGATTTCAGATCTGTAAGTTCAAAGGTTTACCAGCGAATAAACACAAGGTTTATCTGCAAACTGGTTGCAGATTGCATGTATTGTCGAGCAAACTGTGAAAAAGGCTGTCTGGTGTATTGTTGTGCACTACAGGTTGAGGGTTGCAGAAGATTTGCTTGCTGTTTGGTATTAGTTTTGTGATAATGGCAGAGAACAGTGGAAAATCCATCATCGAGAAGCTCGACAAGAATAACTACCCTTCATGGAAGTTCCATGTCACGAAGTTGTTGGGGGGAGAGAGAGAAAGAGAGAGAGTAGGCAAGTTATGTTAGTGAGAGAGTAGGTTAGTTACATTAGTTGTTAGTTAGGTAGAGAGAGAGAGTGGGAGAATGAGATTCTTATTCTTCTCTCTTTCTCACGTCTCTCTCTCTCCCTCTCCTTGTTTTCTCTCTTGCTCTCTTCTTCTATCTCTCTTCTTCTCTTGTACTCTCTCTATCTCCCCCCATTCTCCATCACTCAATGTCTCTCTTCTTACCTCAATCTTAGTCTCTTTATTATTATTCTCTCTCTCTTTGATTCTCTATGACGAATTTTATAAATTTGATAATGAGAGAGAGAGAGAGTAGGCTAATCATCTTAGTTAGTTAGCAGGTTGGTTGGTTGATTAGGTAGTTAGGGAGAGAGAGAGAGAGAGAGAGAGAGAGAGAGAGAGTAGGTTAGTTATGTTAGCTATGTTAGTGAGAGTATATGTTAGTTATATTATGTTATTAGCCATGTTAGTAATAGTTTATTTTATGTTGATTAGTAAGTTAGTTAGAGAGAGAGAGAGAGAGAGAAGGTTGGTTATATTGGTTATGTTATTTAGTTAGCTAGGTAAAAGAGAGTGTGGGAGAAAGAGATTTTTGTTCTTCTCTCTTCACATCTCTATATCTCTCTCCTTCTTCTTCTCTCTCTTTCTGTCTGTCTCTCTCTCTCCCCCGTTTTCTCTCTCTCATTCTTCTTCTTCTTCTCTCTCTCTCTCTCTTACTCACTCTCTCTTTTTGCTTCTTCTTTTTCTTCTCTCTCCGTCTCTCTCTATCATTTTTGAATTTTATAAATTTTATAATGAGAAAGAGTAGGTTAGTTATCTTAGTTAGTTTCTCAAAATCATCATTGTCATCGTCGTCTTCGTCATCGTCCTTGTCATCACAAGGCACTATCGTTGCCATCATAAGGTCGAGAGGTTGAGAGAGAGAGAGAGAGAGCACAGGGCCATCGAGTTGTCACCGCCATAGGGCCGTCGACCACCGGCAGGTCATCGTAGGGCTGTCATAGAGGGAGAAAGAGAGTGTATCTATATGTGTGTGTGAGAAAGGGTTGAGAGGGGGAGAGAGAGATTGGTGAGATAGAGAGATAGAGAGATAGAGAGATAGAGAGATAGAGAGATAGAGAGTGTATGTATATGTGTGTGTGAGAAAGGGTTGAGAGGGGGAGAGAGAGATTGGTGAGATAGAGAGAAAGAGAGTGTGTGTGAGCAAGTGAGAGAGAGAGAGTGTGTGTGTGTGTGTGTGAGAGAGAGAGAGAGAGAGAAAGAGAGAGAGGGATGGAGAGAGATGGTGAGAGAGTGAGAGGAGAGAGAGGGGCTGGTGAGAGGTTAGAGAGAGAGGGAGAAGGGTTAGCGAGAGAGACAGGTTGAGAGAGAATGTTTGCATGAGGTTGTGAGAGAGAGGTGGAGAGAGAGAGGGGAGGGTGGTTGGTGAGAGCATGTGTGTGTATGAGAGAGAAATAGAGAGAGAGAGAGGCGGTGAGAGAGAGCATGGCAGAAAGAGAGAGAGGGGGTGAGAGCTTAGAGAGAGAGTGAGAGGGTTTAGTTAGAGAGAGATTGAGTGAGATGGGTTATAGAGAGAGAGTAGGTTCATTGGAGAGAGTGTGTGAAAGAGAGAGGTTAGTGAGAGAGAGAGAGTGAGCGAGTGTAGTGGAGAGAAAGAGATAGTGTATTTATGTGTGAGCGAGTTAGAGAAAGAGAGAGACAGGTCTCCGGCCCAAGAGCCAATGGTGGCGATCTCTATCTCTCTCTCTTTCTCTTTGTGGGATTGTCATCGTCAAGATTGTCTTCATCGTTAACATTGTCATCTTCATCCTGAGAGAGAGAGAGAGAGAGAGAGATAAGTGAGAGAGTGTGTGTGTGAGAGACAGGTGGAAAGAGAGAGAGTGTGTGTGTGAGGTGGTGAGAAATAGAGAGTGCGTGAGTGAGTGAGGTGGAGATAGAGAGAGAGAGATAGAGTGCATGAGTGAGTTAGGTGGAGAGAGAGAGGGGGAGGTTGGTGAGAGTGTGCATGTGTAAGTGAGAGAGAGAGTGTGTGCGTGTGTGGTGGGAGTGTGAAAGAAAGAGAGAGAAAGGGGTTAGCCAGAGAGAGAGAGATTGAGGTGGAGAGAGATTGGTTGGGGAGAGAGTAGGTTAGTTGTTGGAGAGAGATTGAGAGAGAGAGGTGAGTTGGAGAGAGTGTGTGTGTGTGTGAATGAGGTGGAGAGAGGTTTTTAGTTTGTTTATTATTTATTAGTTTACTTGTTAATCTTTAGTTTATTACTTTATTTATTTTTGTTATCTATGTTAGAGTGAGTGTGGGTTAGTTGTGTGTGTGTGTGTGTGTGTGTGTGTGTGTGTGTGTGTGTGTGTGTGTGTGTGTGTGTGTGTGTGTGTGTGTGTGTGTGTGTGTGTGTGTGTGTGTGTGTGTGTGTGTGTGTGTGTGTGTGTGTGTGTGTGTGTGTGTGTGTGTGTGTGTGTGTGTGTGTGTGTGTGTGTGTGTGTGTGTGTGTGTGTGTGTGTGTGTGTGTGTGTGTGTGTGTGTGATGGTAAGTTAGGTGCTTGGTACATTTTAATTTATTATTTCACTCTTTGTTGGTGTCTTGGTTGCATGTTTGTAGGCAAATGGGTTTTATTTGCGAGGATTGGTCTTTTGGGCAGTTTTTGATAACTATTGTCCAAGTTAGTGATCTCTCTCTCTTTCTCTCTTCCAGGTTGTAATTTTTTTTGTTTTATTTGTTAGTTTACTTGTTATTGGTTTAGCTAGAGACTCTCTCTCTCTCTCTGTCTTTCTCTCTCTCTACCTCTCACAAATTTTATAAATTTCATACTGAGAAAGAGTAGGTTAGTTATCTTGGTTAGTTATTTGGTTGGTTGGTTTGTTGGTCAATTAGGTGGTTAGGGGGAGAGAGAGAGAGAGAGAGAGAGAGAGAGAGAGAGAGAGAGAGAGAGAGAGAGAGAAGGTTAGTTATGTTAGTAAGAGAGTAGGTTACTCATGTAATGTTGTTATTCATGTTAGTAATAAGTGATTTCATGTTTATTGGTTAGTTAGTTAGGTAGAGAGAGAGCGAGAGAAAGAGATTCTTCTTTTTCTTATTCTCTCTTACTTCACATCGCTCTCTTTCACTCTCTTCTTCTTCTTCTCTCTCTCTCTCATTTTTTTATGTCTCTCCTCACCTCTCTCTCCTCTCTCTATCTCATTATTTTCTCTCTCTCTTCTTCTCTCCCTCTCTCTCTCCTTTCTCTCTTCTAACCTCTTATGAAAGAGTAGGTTAGTTATCTTAGTTAGTTAGTTAGTAGGTTGGTTGATTGGTTAGGTTGTTGGAGGGAGAGAGAGAAAGAGAGAGGGTAGGCAAGTTATCTTAGTGAGAGAGTAGGTTAGTTACGTTAGTTGTTAGTTAGGTAGAGAGAGAGAGTTGGAGAATGAGATTCTTATTCTTCTCTCTTTCTCACGTCTCTCTCTCTCCTTGTTTTCTCTCTTGCATTCTTCTTCTATCCCTCTTCTTCTCTTCTTCTCTCTCTATCTCCCCCCATTCTCTATCACTCAATGTCTCTCTTCTTACCTCAATCTTAGTCTCTTTATTATTATTCTCTCTCTCTTTGATTCTCTATGAAGAATCTTATAAATTTGATAATGAGAGAGAGAGAGAGAGTAGGCTAATCATCTTAGTTAGTTAGCAAGTTGGTTGGTTGATTAGGTAGTTAGGGAGAGAGAGAGAGGGAATAAGGAGAGAGAGAAAGAGACAGAGAGTAGGTTAGTTATGTTAGCTATGTTAGTGAGAGTATAGGTTAGTTATATTATGTTATTAGCCATGTTAGTAATAAATGTGATAGTCTCTCTTTGATGCTTAGCCTTGAGAGAGTTGAAGTAAAATTGATATGGAGCATCTCTTAGGAGGTCCCACCTAACTTAGCAAGAGGATCCAAATCAAATGTTCAAGCTACTAACACACAATGATAAGTAACAATGTCAATCAAGAGGTTGGGACCCTCAAGGTGGTTAGCTATATGCAACTCCTTCTCAAGTAGGGTGTTATACAAGAGGGGGTGATGCTCTAATTTTGGGTGTAGAGCAGGTTACATGAGAGAATGATGGAGAGAAGAGAGCCATTGTTGCAGTGAGTTGGATTCAATTATTGAATTGTTTTGGTGGTACATTGCTACTCTACATTGCTCATGCTTTGACAATCCCTACAAGCACTGTCAACTTGATGCATATATGATTTCTTCTAAAATGGACATTGAGAGTTGCATTTATATTTGATTTCATTGACTTGGGATTGATCCTAAATTTATGTGGTAATTGCACAACTAGAGATAAGCCTAAGTGCTCTAGCATTCTTCTTGGGCAACATCTTTAGTACGACTCATCATGACTAGTAGTTGCATGGGGCATCCTTCAATATGTATAGGCATGTGGTTCACAAGCAAGCGCATGAGGCCTTGATTTTTAGGAAGGATGTCCATCATTTTTTCCACATTGGCCATTTGGATTTCTAGGAAGGATTTCTCTTGAGATAATGAATATTCCCATGTAGTGTTGCCACCATACTTTTATCTAAGTGTGAGTTGATAAGGTTTGATGTGGATATGGACAAGTGTGATACAAGATAAGGTTCACAGGTTGGGGCTTGTAGAAAAATGGTGATTTTGTGCTACAGGCACTGCGTTAGAGAGTATGTATGCTAGTGTGCTACGCTTGTAAAAGTGAAAGAAGTGTTCAAAAAAAGCTTATAGCACCACATGTAGTCTCTTGGATTGTCCTAACTGCTTGATATTTGGACATGGATGCCATGATAAAGCTTTGAAATGCTCTGGGCACATCCAAGATGAAGGTCTCTCTCTAAATTCTCTTATGTAAATTTATGCACTTACACCTATCTAGGTCTATGAGTCAACAAACGTAAACACACTTGGTCTAAATTAGTGCATAGATAGATAGATAGATAGATAGATAGATAGATAGATAGATAGATAGATAGATAGATAGATAGATAGATAGATAGATAGATAGATAGATAGATAGATAGATAGATAGATAGATAGATAGATAGATAGATAGATAGATAGATAGATAGATAGATAGATAGATAGATAGATAGATAGATAGATAGATAGATAGATAGATAGATAGATAGATAGATAGATAGATAGATAGATAGATAGATAGATAGATAGATAGATAGATAGATAGATAGATAGATAGATAGATAGATAGATAGATAGATAGATAGATAGATAGATAGATAGATAGATAGATAGATAGATAGATAGATAGATAGATAGATAGATAGATAGATAGATAGATAGATAGATAGATAGATAGATAGATAGATAGATAGATAGATAGATAGATAGATAGATAGATAGATAGATAGATAGATAGATAGATAGATAGATAGATAGATAGATAGATAGATAGATAGATAGATAGATAGATAGATAGATAGATAGATAGATAGATAGATAGATAGATAGATAGATAGATAGATATGAGAGATAAGTCTATGAATCAACAAATATAAACACACATTGTCTAAATTAATGTTTGGATAGTGCGGGAAATGCAAGGGAAGATAGAGAAAGAGAAAGATAGATCTAAGAAAGTGTGTATATTGAACTTTCCCACATGCACGTACACACACACAGAGAGAGAGAGAGGGTGTGTGTGTGTATGTGTGAGGAAAATTTTAAACCTCACAAAGGTGGAGAAGTGAGCTACCATTCTTGCAAGTTGCGATGGTGGCCCTAAGGCTATTGAGAATCAAAAACCAAGATAGTGTGCAACATGAAAATTAGGTGCTCCTCTATACTTCTCCAATCTTTGGAAGAATCTTAACAAAGATTCATCGACCAACCACCACCACCCAATGATAAGCTCCAACAACACCATCCCAAAGTTGACAACATCGAGTTCAAAGATCCCTCGAACAGTGGGACAATCGCAATAGCAAGGTTATTTTGCCCCAATATATTTTATTATGAGTCATGATGTATTCCACATCTGCAAAACATGAAATCTTGTGAACTCTCATAGAGACATGGCTTCTTCTTTCACCCCACTTTAACCACTGGCCTAGTGCAAGGTCTCCAATTTTCGAGCACAAAGTGATAGTAGATGCCTTTTGTGGTTGGATTGCCAATACAATCCAACCTAGGTTTTTGAAGAGGTCAAAAAATTTGAATCAATGTCCACACTTAAATTGAGCAAAGGGGAGCCTCAAGAGGAGAAGGAGCTTCCTTTCCAAAGGAGACTACTCATGTTGTGGGACTGATGAAGGCTTGTGCAAAGCAAAAGGATGCACAAGGCTACATGAGGACATTTGCAAATGGGGGTTACTTGAAAGAAGCCCCTATGTTGCAAGCACTTTAATAACTATGTATGCTAAATGTGGTGCTCTTGCAAAAGCACAGCAAGTGCTTGACAAACATATTGTTCGTGATGGATTCTCTTGGACTGCACTGATTGCAGGAAATGCGCAAAATGGTCACTGTGATGAAGCTCTAAAATGCTTTGATAAAATTGTGGGCATACCTCTATATATCTAAAATAGTATGTGTTTTGCGGTAGTTATTGTAGAGCAATGAAAATAGTTCAATATGAGTGTTGTTATGCATGGTGTGTTTGAATAAATCCCTACAAAGCAAAGTGGTATGTCATGGAGCATAATCCTAACACAGTTTATGATGATGAATTCAACATATTAGATTGTGTGGAAAATCCTCATTGCATATAAACCCCATAATTGTGGAAGAAAAGTGCTTTTTCATGCTTAACTATCATGAATTTGGCTAAATTTTACATTATAAACCAAAAAAAAGGTAATTGAAAGGGAACCTTAATAACCATGCTGGCTATTTATAGCTTGCACTTAATGCTTGATAATATGAAAACAATTCACCATGCTCGAAATTATCTACATTCACCTTTCTTGTAATCCATGAAACATTGATTTTTAGAAACTATAAAAAGATGAAATTTTCCGATATTAAAATTTGTTTAAGAGTTCATATTGCCAACTATTAAACTCAAAGCTATTTTTATCAAGATTACTTATCCCTATCCCTTACCAACTTATCCCTATTCATGAACTACAAAGGCATGCAACTTATCCCTATTCATGGACTATCAAAGCATGCCTATCTTTTAGATATGGAAGGGGAAGATCATACTTAGAAACATGCAGGGGTGGGATCCACTATCTTTGTCCATAGCTAAATGAATTGATTTTAGTTACCTTTTAGATCTGGAAGGGGAAGGTGGTGTGAATTTCCGAACATCGAAGAATTAGGACCTATCCAAATGATATCCATGCTCGTGAAGGGATTTGATCATTAAGTCACAGTGTAATACCCGAGGCTCCACTTGTATTGATTAAAATTAAAATATTCCACCAAATAATCAAGGTGTGCAAAATCTCATACCATCTTTACATTTTAAAGCTCATTTTGAGACTATTGGTACACCTTCCTAGATCTCATGTATTTAGCTTATGAAATGAAAAAATTATTCAATGGAGTTGAGTGTCATGGAGGGGTAGTGGGGAAAAAGGCCTTTAGATATGCTTCATGGTGGCAACACTATTGCCATAATAGTTTGGTGGTTATTCTACTCTTTGACTATGATGTTAGTAGAGGTGAAGAGTCAAATGGAACACAAAAAGTCAAATGAGTAGTAGCTTGTTCACCCAATGATATCGTTTTAACTTGCAAAAATATCTAATCATACAAGCTTGATTTTTTTAAGCAAGGCTAAGCCCCCAATTCTTTTTGCAAAGAGAAAAGAATAAACATGTTGCTCTGAGAGAGAGAGAGGGAGAGAGAGAGAGAGAGAGATTTGCCTCCAGCAGCACTGCCAATGCACGTGATTAGCCTCCTACAGCACTATGCCTACGCACCAGAAATGCCATCCAAGTCCAAAGCCTGCATGCATACCTCCACGTTTGGCACATGCTAGAAACCCACCTATAGTCCTGTGCAACTACCTAGTAGTTATGCTTGCCGCCTGTAACGTGTCCACTTGTCCACTTGTAGGACACGTCTTAGCAGCCCATCGTGAAGAGAGTCCAGAAAGCGCCGCCCGGCACTCCCAAGCAATGTCACAGGGTTTGTGATCTAGGTTTTCCCGAGTCTGCCATTCCCACGAAGCGGAAGCATTCTAGCCATTCCCACTTAGGACTGACCTGAGTCAGGGTTTCCCTAATAGTCCAGTTTCTAGGAAGTAGCTAGCATCGAGCCCCAGACGAACTACTTTAAACAGAAACATCAAGATCAAAGCGAATTTATACTACACTTGGTTCAAGGAGAATGGGAAACGAGAGGGATGCGAAGCTCGACCTCTCTGCCCATAAGGCATAGTCCCATTCCGTTCCCCTAAAACGGCATAAATCAGGACTCTAGCTTTCTAGATTCTAGGTCATCGTTACCTTGCTGTCAATTCCTTTGAGAAAAGTTCCCCGCCAACTAGGACCACCCTTCCGTAGGACGGACCCAGGGTCACATCCACCGCACTTTCCTCAAGTTTCTTTAGTTATCTAATTACCTACCACATTTAGTTTGACAAGCAAAAACAACTTTCTTAATTAACCAATTAATCACTGGTTCCTTCACATAACTTAGGCACTGACATAGAAAAATAATGTTAAGAAAGTTCCTTTTCAACATTTGATCTTTATTTATCAGTCTTAGGAATACATCAAATAATCCGCCCGAAGGCAATTCCAGCAATCCTCAGGGATCGTTATTCCAAGTTCCGCCCGAAGGCAATTCTAGCAATCCTCAGGGATCGTTATTCCAAATTCCACCCGTTGACTAGTATGCGGGCCTTGAGATCACATCTTGAGTCATGTCGACCTCTTGTGCAGGATCCGGAGGCAAGGGATTTACATCCAGAGCCCCCCTGGCACCCAAGCGTCCTCCTGCTCCAAGTAGCACCCACGGAGAGACCTCTCACGGTGGGTTTGGTCCACGTACCTGGTGCAGCTAACAACCCCCTTGGATAGGGTCAGGTAGACAGTCAGGGGTAACTGATAATGCCTCTCCCTCCATACTTTCAACCATTATGCATTAGTTATATTTCTGGCATTAGTTCCTTGAGCAAAGAAGTACAAACAGTGCTCCTAAGTGTACAAACACGAACATTCCAGTGGTCGTTTATACGGCCAACTGCTAATGTGTGAAACCTTCTCTGTGAATATATCCAGTATTCGATCCAGGATCAACCATGACTTGGCAAGATCCCGAGGGTTTCGTAAGCTAAGTTGCTTGTTTACCCTCTTTCCTTGGGTTAGGGTTTATACCCTATTGACCCAAATTGTTTCCACCTTAGGTTTCCTTAAATTATAGACAATAAATCCTAGGCAACCTCGTTGTCCTCACTTGATTGGTCAATTGCTTGCTAGGCAATTCATAATTACCCTAACTTGGCAAAATCAGCCTCAAGGAAGGGTGATGTAGCAGAATGACTACTCATCCTCTTGCATATTAAACTTGTACTTAGAACTCGCAAACCTTGTTCTAAGGAGTGGCAATACTACTTTGTGATTTAGACACAAAACCATGCGACGTTGCAACTTGTTGTACGAGATAAGTGTCAGCACCTAACTTGTGGGATTATTTTTCTCATCACACGGTATTCCTTGGTCAAGAATACCTTTGACCAAGATATAGGGTTTGGGAGTCCTATTGACCCAATCCAACCCTAACTCTACTAGGCCGATAACGCTTTGGCCCTAGGGATCCTAAATTCATACGGAGGTTTGGAATTTGGTCAATTGACCCTTAGGGTGAGAACCCTAGATCGTTCTTACATGATGGCGATTAGATAATCCTAACATTTCGTGGATGTGGGTAGGATCTTTGTGTTGAGATATCGAGCTCCACTCGTGATATGCCAGGGTGACCGTTGTGCATTTATGTCACCGACTTGTTAGCTGCAGATGCGGTTGGTACATCGCCCGTGAATAATAGCTAGATGACAGCTATCCTTATCTACTCTAGTTCGTGGCTCAGTAGTATGCCACCTTAGTTAATTGAGTTTGGTTTGAGACTCATATATAGGGTTCTTCTATTTCTCTGTACTTGTGTTCTTTTTGGCTTACACAACTAAGAAGAGGAAAACTGTTTTCAACCTCCACCTGTGTGTGTATTCCCCCATTTGTGCGAATGAGAAAGCTACAAGTGAGACTTCTTCCTTCTCTCCCATAATCTTGACATGATATCAGAGCCTGGTGTGGTAAGGAGCTCAAGAAAGCAAACCAAGTTCGCGGTGTTCTGGTAAGAGGACCAGTGTTGCTTTCATTTTTCGAGTTTGGGAGCAAGTCTCTACAGGTAGCACAGTCGGAAAGTGCAAGAGTCCATTGTCTCAGATTGAGACACCCTTTGCGGTGTAGCAAGAGGGCAGTATATGCTACGGGTAAGGGCTTTAGCCCTTGGTTGCCTTGTTTTTTTTATTCGAGGCCATTTCGGGGCCTATTTTGGAGGCGGAAGTTTTCCGTACGCACTTAGGAAAAGGCCCTGTTCTTGCTGTGCGACCACTGTTCTACAGGTCGGTGAAAAGTTACCGTAGAAATTGCATCGTATGCTTGTGTGTAGAGACATTGGGAGTTATAGAATCATCCTTGTTGCCTGTTGATGCAAAATCGTCACTAGGAAGTGACTGTGTGGTCAAATACCACTTTCGTCAGTTTTGCATATTTGCCCTTGTGAGGCTGAAGCTGTGTTTTTTGTAGTGATAGAATTCTTTGCAGTGTTCTCTAATGGCGTCTGATTCTCTTTCATAGACTGTCACTGAAAAGCTTGACAAGAACAACTTTCAAGCATGGAAGTTTAGAATGACGAATTTGCTTATGGGAAAAGGATATTGGGAATTCCTTGCAAGAAATGAAGAAGAACCAGTTCTTCTTGATGTTCCCAATCAACAGCAAATGCAAACATTTAAAGGATGGCATGAGAGAGCCAGAAAAGTTATGTACTGGCTGTCTATCAGTATTTCAAACTCTATGATTGTGCATATTCAGGATGCAAGTACGCGAAAGCAGGCATGGGATACTTTGTCAAAAATGTATAGCACAAATACGCAAGCCAGGAAAATGCAGCTCGAGCAAGAGTTGCACAATGTGCAAAGAGAAAGTATGAGCATCAATGACTACCACATGAAGGTGAAGAAGATTGTAGATGCACTTGCTTCCATTGGGTCACCAGTGGAAGATGATGATTTAGTTTCTGTGACCTTGAATGGTCTAGGAAAGGATTATGCACAGTTCCGAACATCCATTTCCATCCGTGAAAGATTTCCTGATTTTGAGGAGTTGATTGCTCTTCTAATTTCTAAGGAGCAGAGAAATGGTGGTGCATCTTCTTCAGGAGAAACTTCAAAAGAAGCTGTCTTCTACTCAAATACTGGAAGAGGTAGAGGCAAAGGTAGAGGAGGCCGATTTGGAGGCCGTGGTAGAAATCGGAATATGCAGCAAACTCAAGAAAATCAGTCCTATGGAGGAGGACGTGGTAACTCTAGAGACAGGGGGAGCCAAAAAGGTCGTGGTGGATGGCAAAGAGGCCAAAATGCAAACAGCAATGTTGAATGCTACTACTGTGGTAAAATAGGTCATATGGCTAAAGACTGCTATAAAAAGCAGAATGACATCATGAATGGAAAATTACAACAAGGGAATTATGCATCTTCTAGTAGACAGGGTGATGACAGAAATGACCATTTGTTTATGGTGCAGCACATGAACAATTCTGTGACAAGTGCAGAAGAAAGCAAGGAAGTGTGGTATGTTGACTCGGGTGCGTCAAACCACATGACAGGTCATGTAGAATGGATGCACAATGCAAGGAAAATGGAAAAACTAGGATTTGTGGAGACTAGTGATAATACTGCACATCCTATTATGCAGATTGGAAAATTTCCTTTGTCTATGCAGGATGGGAAAAAGAAATACCTGTCAGATGTATTTCATGTCCCGAATATCACCAAGAATCTGGTGTCTATTGGTCAAATGGTTGAGCAGGGCTTGCATGTCAGATTTAATCCTCATGGATGCTTTGTTGAGGATATGAAAAATAAAGGTCGCTTGATAGCAAAAGGAAAGAAGAAGGGCAGCATGTTTACGTTGGATGCAGACATGCCTGAATTGAGTGCAACAATGTTTGCACATGGGACCGATGTAGTTGCAAATATTGATATTTGGCATAAATGCATTGGTCATGTTAATGTACAGCGACTTAAATCAATGCAGGCCCAAAATATTGTTGCAGGATTGTCTAAATTCAAGGTTGCAGAAATGCATAAGGTATGTGAAGCCTGTCAATTTGGAAAACAGGCAAGGAAACCATTTCCTAGACATGTTCAAGAGAGTAAGAAGCCATTGGAATTAATCCACTCTGATGTGTGGACTACTAAAGCTGCATCTATTGGAGGCTGTCATTATTTTGTCACTTTTATTGATGACTATAGCAGAAAAGTTTGGGTGTATTTTATGAAAAATAAAAGTGAAGTTTTTGGGCATTTCAAAACTCTTAAAGCTATGGTTGAAAAAGAAACAGGCCTGCAAATAAAATGCCTAAGGTCAGATGGAGGGGGAGAGTACCTCTCAAATGAGTTTGCAAGGTTCTTGTAGGAGCATGGCATAAAGCAACAATATTCATGTAGTCATACCCCACAGCAAAATGGAATTGCAGAAAGAAAAAAAGGCATATTGGAGAGGTATCTCGTGCCATGCTCAATGAAAAAGGCCTACCAAATTTTTATTGGGTTGAGGCGGTTGCTACAGCAGTCTACATAATGAACAGGACTCCCACTGCAACAATACATGGCATGACTCCAGAGGAGAGGTGTACTGGTAGGAAACCAGATATTTCTCATTTGAAAATTTTTGGGTGCATTGCCTATGTTCATGTGCCAGATGAGTTGAGATCCAAGTTGGATCCAAAAGCTTAGAAGTGCATCTTTATTGGTTACTCTCTGAACAAAAAGGGTATAGATGTTATAACCCTTCTACTCGTAAGTTTATAGTGAGCAGAGATGTTGTTTTTTATGAGATGAGTAGCTGGTATAAACTAGTAAATGTGATTGATAATGTAGATGCACAAAATAGTAATGATGCACAGAATTCACAGCAGCAGTCACAAGATATTAGTGGACCTGGAGTGTCCTCTAGCAGTGGTTCACATTCTTCGCCATGGACAGGCAGATTGAGATCAGGAGAATCTCCTTAAAGCAATGCAGATAGTGGTATGCAGGTATCACGAAAAGGAAAAGAGAAGGTAGATCAGCCTATGTTTGATGTGAATGCAGGTCACTCTTATGTGGATGGTGAATCCAGTGGCTCAAAACAGAGCATTGATGATGAGTTGGGTATTCCTTTTGTTGTTACACCTGGAGTAAGGAAGACCATGGATGTTTTGAGAGCACCTGGAAGTGAGCCTACTTTGCATAGGTCTACCAGAGCTAGGTATCCTGTGGATAGGCTGAAATATGATGGATTTACAGCCATTCACTATTCCTATATAGTCAAAGTGATACAGGAACCAGAACCCACTTCTTTTGAGCAAGCCATGGGAAAAGAAAAATGGGAGAAATCCATGGATGAAGAAATGGATGCCTTGGAACCAAATGCTACATGGGAATTGGTACCTTTGCCTAAAGATAAGAATGCAAAGCACAATGCAGATGGTTCTGTGAACAGATACAAGGCGAGATTAGTAGTCAAGGGGTATGCACAAACATATGGCATTGATTATGAAGAAACATTCAGTCCGGTTGCAAGGATGGCAATCGTAAGAGTAGTCATTGCTATGGCTGCATCAAAGGGATGGTCTTTACATCAGATGGATGTAAAGAATGCCTTCTTGCATGGTGATTTGCAAGAAGAGGTCTATATGGAGCATCCACAGGTTATGTGCATGCTATTCATCCTGAGTTTGTTTGCAAGTTGAAGAAAGCCTTGTATGGCTTGAAGCAAGCACCTAGAGCATGGTCTGACAAGATAGGACAGTATCTTGTCACTATTGGCTTTCAGATTTCCAAGGCAGTTTCTCACTTTATGTGAGAAAAACGGAGAAAGGTATTATGCTACTTGTCATTTATGTTGATGATTTGATTATGACAGGTGATAGTGATGAAGATATCCTTCATGTGAAAATGCTATTGAAGCAGAACTTTGAGATGAAGGATTTGGGAGAGCTGCATTATTTCTTGGGCATTGAGGTGATTAGATCACCAATTGGGATATTGCAGAGGCAATATGGATTGGACATGATGTCCAAATATGGGATGACAGGCTGTAAGCCTGTTTCAGTTCCTTTGGAGTAGAATCTGAAGCTTAGCGTAGATACAGGTGAGCTTCTGGAAGACCCTACTATGTACAGACGCATAGTAGAAAGTTTGATTTATATGACTATTACCAGGCCAGATTTGAGCTATGCGGTTGGATTGGTAAGTCAGTTTATGCAAGCTCCAAGGAAACCGCATTTGGATACGGCTAGACGCATACTCAGGTATGTGAAGTTCACATTGCAGTATGGACTATTTTATGAGACTCGGGTTCAAATACATTTGCATGGATACACTGATACTGATTGGGCTGGTAGTATTTCTGATAGACGATCTACTAGTGGATATGTGTTCTCTTTTGGGAGTGCTGCAGTTACTTGGAGTAGCAAGAAACCGCCTACAGTTGCCTTGTCGAGCACTGAGGCTGAGTACAGGGGTGCAGCAATGGCTGCATGTGAGGTAGCTTGGTTGCATAAGCTACTTTATGATATGCATCATCCTACAGATGGGCCAGTTGTCATTTATTGTGACAACATGAGTAGTATACACTTGGCAAATAACCCAGTCTATCATGCTAGAACAAAGCACATTGAGGTGCATTATCACTATGTGCGGGAGAGGGTTTTACTAGGTCTTATTGATCTAGTTTATGTCAGCACAGAGGATCAAGTAGCTGACTTATTTACAAAGGCATTGGGCGCAGAGAAGCTGCACAAGTTCAGAGACCTGCTCAGTGTGCAGGAATTGGGATTGAGCTCGAGGGGGAGTGTTGAGATATCAAGCTCCACTCATGATATACCAAGGTGACCGTTGTGCATTTATGTCACCGACTTGTTAGATGCAGATGCGGTTGGTACACCGCCCATGAATAATAGCTAGATGACAGCTATCCTTATCTACTCTAGTTCGTGGCTCAGTTAGTATGCTACCTTAGTTAGTTGAGTTTGGTTTGAGACTCATATATAGGGTTCTTCTATTTCTCTGTACTTGTGTTCTTTTTAGCTTACACAAATAAGAAGAGAAAAATTGTTTTCAGCCTCCACCTGTGTGTATTCCCCCATTTGTGCAAGTGAGAAAGCTACAAGTGAGACTCCTTCCTTCTCTCCCACAATCTTGACACTTTGAGATCGGAAATATTAGGTCAGCAACCCAAGTGCGATATTAGGCAGAATTTTAACGTAATTTAACCCTTCCTAGCACTTTGAGGTGATCGTCATATGCAATCTAATCATACCCTTATGATTCTCATGTAAGCTATTCAATTAAACGTGGATTACTTAGTTGCTCTAACCAACCCACGATTTAAGATGATCTTTCTTTAAAGATGCAAATACATTCTTCTAAATTTGCAAGTACTTTCCCCTAAAAGATGTAAGTAACTGGAAGATAGGTGAGACTCATCATTCCATGCAAGTATGCAACTTCAACCCATAGACCTCCTACTGTTATGCAACTTAGAGATCATTCTTTTCCTTGCCCTATACTATAATGATTGACATTTAGAGCTAACTCGTATAAACCCTACGTTGATGCAGCGAAGACAAAGCTTTAATATATTTAATGAAGATGCATTCAAACTTTGACAAAGAACTCCATGCATGAGCGAATACCATGAGTCCATCATTAAATTAACCCTTCCTTTAGCACTTCCCGATCCAAAATGTAAGTATCGTCGTATGCAATTTGCAAGGTACAAAAATCCTTTCCATGCATTGCAACTATTCGGACATCAATTAATGTCCGTCTATGATTACCTTAATTGTGAGACAACCAAGAATTTTATTACACAAATGCGTTACGTGTTATATGTCCTATCCTTTGCGAGATGTAACAAGGATGCCTGTACATAATTGCGTCTTTTTACTTATGCATCATGCGTTCAGGATTGCAACTTGACCACAGAAGTGCAAACAATTGCGAATGCATGACATGCAACTAAATCTTGTAAATCGAGCGAGCAAATAAATTTCCCAATGTATTTAAACTTGCCTACGAGAATTAAACCTGCCTAGTGCATCCTTTTCATGCAGAATTAATTTTAGAAACCTGGGCATTAGGAATCGGGGCGTTGTCCACTCGCATACTCGGGGTGAAAGCTCTCGCGTGGCTCCTCTCGCCTTTTGCTTTAGAGCCATTGGCGCAATGGACTTGGACTTCGCGAACTCTCCTTGCCCTTTTTCCAATTTCCAAGACTGCCTACTAGGCCAAGATTTCTCCCCCGCGCAAAAACTGGGGGCCTTGCAGTCACGGTTTTGAAAACCCGAAGGCATGGGGTGAACAAGGACTGTGGAAGCTTTGATAGAAGCTTCTAAGCTTCTGTCATCACAGGGGTGACATGGAGAGAGAAAATGATGATTGGAAAGATGATGAGAATGGAGGTGAAAACAACGACGATGATGATTATGATGATGATGGTGGTGAGGTTGATGAAGGCGGCGAGGCACAGCAACACCAGCAGGCGGCAGTCCTGGTGACGATGGGCAGCTAGTGGCTCCTCACGGTGGCAGGGCGGGCAGCACCAGACGATCCTGTCTCCCCTCCCTCAAGATTAAGAGGGGGTTTCTTATACGTTGTGGGGGGGGGGGGGGGGGGGGGGAAGCCACACAAGTGGCAATCTGCATGCTCCCCTCCCCCATGCTCTTCCATGCCATTACTCATACTCCCTCTCCCCGCCATGCAATGGCTAAAGGGGAGAGGGTTAATAATAAAAAAATTTGCAAAAATTTATCCATTATCCCTTTTCCCCCCTTGAAGGGGTGTTCCTGCATGGAACTACGGATTTTAAGCCACAGCCTCTTATGCACAACGCGGGCTGGAGTTTGCTAGTGCATGCGGAGGGAGCACTTAGCCCAAAATTTTATTGTTGTGGGAGATTGCTTTAAGTTGCTCTTGCACGGGATGTGCGGGGTCTAGGATCATTAATATTTTTTGCGGAAATATTACATTCTCTCCCCCTTAGAGGAATCGAGATGTCCTCATCTCAAGAGGATCTGGGGGTATTGGTTGAGAATACTTTCATCCATCCAAGTGGCATCCTCTTCGAGGTAATCTTTCCACTAGATGAGGTATTCTCTCAAGGTCTTGGATCTCAAATGCCTCTCCCTAACATCTAAGATCTTGTCAGGCCGTAGCTCCAGGACTCCTTGGCTAGGCATTACAACTTGTTGATCATCAAGCACGTGACTAGGGTTAGATACATACTTTTTCAATAGGCTGATATGGAATACATTATGAACTTTTAGGTTTTCGGGGAGTTGTAATCTGTAAGCATTAGGCCCTAGGCACTTGAAGATCTTGTAGGGTCCGCAATACCTTGGACTTAGCTTTTTGCATTCACCCAAGGATAGGGAACTCTTCTTTGGGCATACGCGAATGAAGACCATATCACCTTCAACGAAGGATCTGTCTTGACGTTTCAAGTCTGCGTAGGCCTTTTGTCTGTCCTTGGCGGCTTGGATATCCTGTCTTATTGACTTGATTTGGTAATCCATGTCTTCCAGCATCTGCTTTGTAGCTTCAACCCTCAAGGTTGGATCCGAGAAGCTCAAAAGACTATGACAATCGTGCCCATACAATGCTTGAAAAGGGGTCATCTGAATGCTTTGTTGGTAAGAAGCATTGTAGGCAAACTCAACCAGTGGCAAATATTGAATCCACTTTTTGGGTTCGCGACAGCAGTGTGCCCTAAGCATATCTTCAATGACTTGGTTGACTCGTTCTATTTGACCATCGGTTTGGGGATGGTAAGCTGTACTGAAACAGAGTTGAGTCCCAATGGCCTCGAAGATAGCCCTCCAGAAGTGTGAGGTGAAGAGAGAGTCACGATCACTAATGATTCTTCTGGGTAACCCATGTAATTTGAATATCTCCTTGATGAATAACCTTGCAATGTCTGAGGCTTTATACTTTGTCTTAACAGGGATAAGATGTGCAGCCAACAACAAAATCCATACTAATGAATTCCCGTTTCATTTGGGGAATGTCAAGTGGTTGCAATTTCCATGGCATTTTGACATGTTCGGCTTTGATACGTTGACAAGACAAACATTCAGTGACATATTTGAGAACGTCACCTTTAAGCCTATCCCAATAATAGCTCTTTCTGACCGTATTAAGGGTCTTGGCATAGCCAGGATGTCCCGAGAAAGGGGAGTCATGGGCTTCCCAAAGTATCTTCTGCTTGAGTGATTGGCTTGCCGGGATGCATAATCTCGTCCTATAGTAGACAAGTCCACTATTGATAGAGAATTCTTGATACTTTGCCTGTAGCTTCGGGGCTTGATCCTTGATGGGGATCTCCCTTAGCAATTTCTGATAGATTGGGTCATGGCATGCCTCTTCTCTAGCTAGCTCAAGAATTGGGTTGTTTGGCATGGATACGTTTGTGGCTAGAGATCCTTCCATTGATGGATCTTGCAAAATTAGAGAATTCAGAAATGCCTTGTGACTGAGTGCATCGGCAACTACATTCTCCTTTCCAGGCCGGTATTTGATTTCAAAGTCATATTCTTCTAGCACTTCAGTCCATCGATATTGCCTCATATTGAGCTCATTCTGGGTGAAAATCCATTTAAAACTCTTGTGATCTGTCACTAAGGTAAATTTGTTACCCAGCAAGTAGTGTCTCCAAAGTTTGAGAGCATGGATGACAGCCAACAGCTCCAGGCCGTGGGTAGCATAGTTCCTTTCATGGCTCTTCAGTTTCCTTGAAGAGTATGCTATAGGATGACCTTCTTGCATAAGCACACATCCTAAGGCCAGTGTGCTAGCATCAGTTATCACTTCAAACTTCTTACTAAGACCTGGAAGTTTCAGGAGGGGTGCTGATACCAAGCTTTGCTTTAGTTTGTCAAAGTTGGTCTGTTCAACAGGTGACCAAACAATTGATGCTTACTTCTTTAGTAGATTAGTCAGAGGCGCTGCAATCAAAACATAGTTTTTTAAAAAGACCCTGTACCATCCTGTCAATCCAAGCAAACTACGTATTTCTTTGACAGTTGTTGGTGTTGGCCACTCCAGAACGTCTCTGACCTTGGCCCTGCACTCTCTTAGCCTGAGACCTATACACTCCCTTGTTCTGATCCTTGTAAGACCAAGTCTTGTTATTTCTTGGCATAGTTTGCACCTCATGTATTATGGGTGCAGCTCGAATGAGCACATCCTGTAAATATGTTGGCCGCATTGATTCCAGGCGGGTGTTTATGGGTGGGTTTAATCTGGCACAAAACTTTGACACCTGTTGTGTCATATCCATTTGTGACGCGTACTTTAAGAGAGAGATGAACCTTGAATAATATGCATCAAGGGACTAGAATTCGATGGTAAGGGAGGACACGTCTTAGCAGCCCATCGGGAAGAGAGTCTAGAAAGCGCCGCCCAGCACTCCCAAGCAATGTCACAGGGTTTGCGATCTAGGTTTTCTCGAGTCTACCACAAAGCAGAAGCATTCCGGCCGTTCCCACTTAGGACCGACTTGAATCAGGATTTCCCTAATAGTCTAGTTTCTAGGAAGTAGCTAGCATCGAGCCCCAGACGAACTACTTTACGCAGAAACATCAGGGTCAAAGCGGATTTATACTGCAGTTGGTTCAAGGAGAATGGGAAACGAGAGGGATGCAAAGCTTGACCTCTCTGCCCGTAAGGCATAGTCCCATTCCGTTCCTCTAAAACAGTATAAATCGGGACTCTAGCTTTCTAGATTCTAGGTCATCATTACCTTGCTGTCAATTTCTTTGAGAAAAGTTCCCGGCCAACCGGGACCACCCTTCCGTAAGACGGACCCAGGGTCATATCCACCGCACTTTCCTCAAGTTGCTTTAGTTATCTAATTACCTACCACATTTAGTTTGACAAGCAAAAATAGCTTCCTTAATTAACCAATTAATCACTAAAAAGGTGGCACCCGCATAACATGTCCATAAGTTTCTCAAAACCATATGATGTGACCTGTCATTGGAAAGCGCTTGAAAAATGGAATCTATTGAGCTATAGTGTGCTCGATTTGGAGTTATAGTATTCAAGTTATGACAAATGCAAAGATTTGACCATGTATCCCAAACTTAAGGGAAATTCCCATATTCCCCAATATGGTATTATCTAGAGATGTTGTCACTTTCATTCTCTACTTGAAAGCTTGTGGGACCATTGGAGCCTTGGAAGTGGGCCGATGATTACATGCCAATATCCAATTGGCAGGATTGGAAAATATCTCAAATGAGCAATGCATTAATTGACATGTATGGCAAATATTGCTCCATAACTGAAGGGCAAAAAGCATTTGATGAGCTTCTAGCTCAAGATGCAATTTCCTAGACTGTATTGATCGAAGGATTTGCTGAAAATGGGCTCAATGAAGAGGTGCTGAAGTGTTTTCAACAAATGCAATAGAATGTGTCCCTATGGATCTATTGACATTGGTTCTGTTATAAAATCTTGTGGCACTATAGGGGCCTTGGAAGTGGGTAGAGATCTACATGATGCTGAAGTATGCAAAAAGGGTTGGGACAAAGAGCTTTATGTGGGAAACACACTTGTGGATATGTATGGACAATGTAGATTGCATTCAGAAGCGCAACATGTGTTCAACAGGTTAGCAAGTCAAGGCATAGTGTTATGGACCACTCTAATTGTTGCATATATGGAATGTGGTCATGACACACATGCACATCCATTCATGGTGGCATGTCTTTTGAAGATCATGACCATCTTGAACATGACTACCATACAAATTTAGTTTAGTAGTAGACCTCACTATGTGGCTCTTACTCAAGTCTATTCTTATAATTCCTCTACAGACAAGCAAGTTGAACCAAAAGCAAAGTCAGTTTCAAATGAGTCAAGCGATCCTTCAGACTCATGTAAGGGATTTCATTTATTAAGTGTCAGCTTAGATGGTCATTATATCTAGCAACTGGTGATTGGAATGGCAATCTTCATGTATATGATCTATAGTCTCTTTAGATTGTAAACTTCAAGGAAAATAATGGTTATTTCTCTGCAGACAAGCAAGTTGAACCAGAAGCAAAGAAAATTTCAAATGAGTCAAGTGATCCTTCCAACTCATGTAAGGGCTTTCGCTTTTGTGAAGTGTCAGCTTAGATGGTCATTATCTAGCAGCTAGTGTTCAGAATGGAAATCTTCATGTATATGATCTATAGTCCCTTCAGATTGTAAACTTCAAGGTAAACAATGGTTGATCAAATGTGTTTATTTTTTTAGTAAGCATCATAGTTAGAATTAAAGGTGCTAGGAAGACGCTACTTAACAGCATTATTTGATAGGTGGTTGGTGATACTGTAATAGAACTTGTGGTAATACTTGGCAAGAAGTGCATGATGCATAGATTCTTACTCTGATCTTTGGAGCTATGGCCCTCATTGGTGTTGACATTAATGCCATTCAAATTCCCCTTTTGGCATTTGGTGGTAGAGACCATCTTGTACATACATATAATGTTTGCAACCGGTATTGTGACTTGTACATTCATAGTCTCTCATTCCTTTGTCAACATGGTGGTCATTTAATTCACTTTCAAAGTTCATGTTTTGAGACAGATATTTTTATTGTCTTGTGCTATTGAAGAGTTTGTCTTATAAAGTACTTCTTTGAGCACGCTTGACTTTTGAATTCAAAAATATTGATGTCATCGAGACATTAGATGATCATTCAGCTTCAATACTGTAGCAAAATTTACATGGGGTGGTTTCAAATTGTTGAGCGCTAGTGTGGACAAGTATGGCTTCCTCCTAAAGTCATGGTTTTTACTCTAGATTTTAAGATTCTCGGGTCTATTTTGTCTTAGCCCAACTGTAAAACCACTTGCCTATAGATCAGTGGTGTTTCACAACATAGAGGCAATGGCAATGGGCAGCAAAAGTGCACGTTATCATCAAGAAATGGCTTCTCGTGGCACAGCTTATGATATGGACATTGATCCATACAACAAGCTAGCATTAACTGTTGGACAAGTTGGAAGTTATTTTCATGGAATTTTACCACAAGTCTTATATTGAAACATGATTAGTTGGTATGTTAGGTTATTTGTATTGTATGGTTTCAGGATAAGAAGCTGAACATGCTCAATCTTGCTAATGGGAAGTCTATTAGATGCTTCAAACCAGAAGGAGAAGCTGGTGAGCCCATAAAAGTATGAACAACGAAGTCCTTATTGTAACCTACTCAATTTACTAAACATTTTGAAATTCGGATGGTGTAAAGAATGTGCATAAGATCAAATTGTTACTATCTTTTGTTGCCAGGTGGCACCTACGCAAAAGGATGAGCGCCTTAAATGGTTCTCCTTTGTGTGTACGTTGGTGGGATGAGCGCTTTAAATGGTTCTCTATCAATGCAGGGCACGTTCCTAAGAATTGTCTTAGGCGGAAAGTCGATGGGGACGCCTATCCTTTCCAGGCGTCGATGCAAGTGTGAACATGGGTGGTACCATTTTATCCACATGAGTATTAACATCTTCGTGAACTAATTATTGTATGGAATTCCAAATTAATTAATTTATGTGGCTAGCTACAATTATCCAGTTGGTTATTATTCTAACATGATTTTTTGAATTTTTGGCAGCTGATGTGTAGAGCAAGGAGAATTGGAAAGGCGTGACATACGCAAGCATTCTAAATATTATTTCTTCAAGGATTTATTAGGAAATTATTGGATTATTGTATTAGACGCACCGCTATTTCTTATAAAGCGTGCGCATAGCCTCTACGTAAATATTTATTAGCAAAATAGTTTTTTAGAAGATATGTTCAAATAAAATATTAATGGTTCTAGAGAGTTGTGGGATGCACAACTGCTAGCATCCATTAATTCAGATTGGTCTATCTCTTTTTCAGTTTACTCAAACTCTTTATGCAAAGAGTGATTGTAAAGGGCCTGAATATTGGGCAAAGAAGATTTCATCATATTATTATAAATATGGCATGAAGGGAGCTCCCCACTTCATGTCAGGGGGAGATTGAACCCAATCTTGAGTCATACATCTTACTTTACCTTTTCTTTTAGTCTATTTTCAATTTCTCATGAGTCATATGCAATTTTATGAGTAAAAGAGAGAAAGAGGGAGCTTCTTCCATTCGCTACGTGCAAACCATGCATCTGTTGTTCGCAACAGTGGTATCAGAGCCCAACCTATCTCTTGGGCTTCCAATCGCCTACCCTCTGGCATGAAGGCGAGCCCTCTACTGCAAATGAGCTCTACGGTCCGTCTCATCACAAACTGACTACACGGTTGAATTCCCAAGGCTTCAAATCCCCAAAGCCCCCTATCTCTGCTCAGAAATTTTGCAAATCAGCCTGACATTAAGATCTCCCACTTCCACATGAAGGCGCCATCATATTGGAGTTCCTAGCTTAAAGAAGGTGAAAAGAGGCTCAATTAGGCTCAATCATTAAGCTTTGATTAAGCTAATCAAGAGCTTTAAGCTCTTTCTTGATCTCGTAAGGGAGGGGGGCGTTTTTTTTTACGGCAACAATAGCAACGACACACTCTTTTACTCCAAAATCAAGCTTTAAGCTTTTCTAAGCTTATGAAGCTTATTAAGCTTAATCCTCTTCTAAGTCAAGCAAATCAACTCAGCCTCTTTTACTCCGTGTCCCACATAGACTTCGCAGATCTCCCTAAGTCATAGTTGACTCTCTCTCCCATAGAGGCAATTCTCGTGCAATTCTTTCCAGCTTCATAAATTTCACAAATTTCCCATCAAGAATTCCCGCCTTTCTTGCCTACTTCCATCCATAATTTCTTATCCAAAGACCGTTTAAAATTTTGGTCTTACACGCCAAAATTCTTCAATGACAAAGCAAGGCGTTTTTCATTTGCAAGGCATCCTAAATCTCCGAATTTCTCCATCAAGCAATCATGGCCAATTTCGACTCTGCATCACCGCTTCCTGAGCCAACTTTGGAGCAGCGTATGGATTTAATATCCATGCAACTTGAAGAAGAGCGTCAACACCGCATATAACTGGAGCAAGAATTGAAGTCCCTCAAGTGTCCTGCCACCACTGAAATTTCTACCAACGATGACAACCTAGTCTGTGCCATCCACTCTACTTTGGATATCCACGCTAGTCGAAAGGAGTCCAAGATAAGCAAGCGTACATTCAAATTTAATTCTTTTGATGGTCTTAAAGATGGTCGCAAAATTTTGTCATGGTTAAGTCAGTTTGAAGCTTATTTTGACAATGAGAAATATTCAGAAAGTGATAAAATTAAATGTGCATCTCATTATTTTATTGAGAAAGCTGCATTATGGTGGGATGTCACGCATAAAAGCATTGATCGTCCTCTCACATGGAATGACTTCCACAAGAAGGTTCTTGCAAATTTTCTCCCTGCACAATTCGAGCTCCGGATGCAACAACAGTGGGATCTATTTATGCAACGGAAACGTGAGTCTATCCCTCAATGCACAGAAAGATTTTAGAGCACTCTCTTGTAGCTCCAAATGGTGGAGCCAGTGGTTGGCCGAATCTACTTTCAAGAGAAAGTATATGTCCGGCTTAATTCCATCCATCCAAGCCGAAGTCAACATGTTCAAACCCAATATCCTGGACGAAGCCATATCCCTAGCTCAGGACGCAGAAAAGAAGCAGTCTAAAGACCGAAGGCAATTTTCGGCATTCAATAGTAACAACATGGGTAACAACTTTCGTTTTAATTCTTTCTGTAACTTCAATTCTCAATATGGAAAGAATCATTTCAACCGACGGCCATGGATGCGAAATGTTTTTAATAATCATGGTCAATCAGTTTCCAATTCTAAACCTCCCAATCTACCTTCAAATTTTCTTAAATTTGGTGAACCTAAAAATGTTAACCCCTAGCTTCTATCAAAAATTTGTTAGAAATTTTTCATTGCTTGCTTTACCGTTAACTCTTTTGTTAAAGAAAGGTCTTATTTATCGTTGGGGCGACAGCCAACAATGATTGTTTCAAATACTTAAGCATGCACTCACACACGCACCAGTTTTACAGTTACCTGATTTCAATAGACCATTCTTTCTTATGGTTACTGATGCAAGTGATTCTGGCATCGATGCAGTATTAATGCAAGACAATCACCCTATTGCATACTCTAGTTGTAAACTGAAACCGTCTGAAGTTAAATATAGTACATATGACAAAGAATTATTAGCCATAGTTCATGCATTGCGCATATGGAAGCATTATTTAATGGGTTTGGAATTTATGATTAAAACCGATCAACACAGTATTAAACATTTATTTTCACAACCACAAATATCTGATAGACACATGCAATGGGCATTATTTATTCAATCCTTTCATCCACTCATTTAATATCAACCAGGTAAGGAAAATGTAGTAGTCGATGCACTTAGCTGTAGGCCATCCTTAAACAATATTTCTGTCATTTCTACTTCTTCATTAGACACAATGAAAAATACTTATCTTCAAGATCTCGATTTTCATGATGTTTAGGTAAATTTATCTAACAATCAATGGATCCCTACTAATAACTTTTCTGTTTCCGATGGTTTTCTGTTTATGAAAAACGGTTATGTATTACTAAACCTTTTCGTCATTTCATTATGTAAGAAGTACACGAGCCTCCTTATATGGGACATTGTGGTATTATCTCCACCACTTAAAAATTTATATGAATATTTTTTCTGGCCAAATATGCAACGTGATGTTTCTAATTTTGTTTCTGACTGTATTGTATGTCAATGCATAAAAAGACATCATGGTAAATCATATGGTTTATTACTTCCATTACCTATCCCTAATTCACCTTGGGAGCAGATTTTTATGGACTTCATTACATACTTACCACAAACTTCTTCACAGAATGATATGATATGGAATAGTTGATAGATTTAGTAAACAGGCTTACTTCATTGCTTGTAAGAAGACCTTAAGTGCTGCACAAGCCACTAACTTATTTCTCAAGCATAATTTTGTGCACCATGGATTGCCAAAAATTATTGCAAGAATCGCGTGGTGGGGGGACTTGCTCAAGATGCTGCATCGAACACACACAAAATGCACAAGGAGAAGCTCACTCAAGAGACAAGAAGAGAGATGGAGGCCAAAACGTTTTCTTTGCTGATTTCTTCTTCTTCTTCCAAACACTTTACAATGTACACAAAGTATAGATAAGATACAATATAAAGGAAAGTGGCCTACTAAGTCAAACAATGCATAACTGACTACACTAGTCGACTGGCGCTATAACTATGCCAGCTGTAAATAGGTGTAACAACCTAAATATAATAAGTAATGAGTCAGTGGCCATGTGTGAGTCATAATGACCACCGACGTGCTAAGTGTAGACGTGTGGACCCATCTATCAAGGCGGTCCATCATCAATGTCCGCATGTGTTGAGCTTGTCATCTCAACACTCCCCCTCAAGCTCAACTGCATCTCTGTGACTCCAAGTAAGCTTTGAAACTTTTGAAGCTTCTCTGTACCCAATGCCTTCGTGAAGATGTCAGCTATCTGATCCTGTGTGCTAACATACACCAAGTCAATCTCACCTGCTAGTACATTCTCTCTCACAAAGTGGTAGTGTACCTCAATATGTTTTGTCCTCGCATGGAACACAGGGTTTCTAGCCAACTGTATACTACTCATGTTGTATCAATAAATGACAACTGCACCTTCCACCTGTACATCTAAATCAGCCAATAACTTTTGCAGCCATATTACCTCACATGCTGCAATAGCAGCACCTCTATACTCAGCCTCTGTACTCGACAAAGCAACTGTAGATTGCTTTTTGCTGCTCCAAGCAACTGTTGCACTACCAAGAGAGAACATGTATCCACTAGTAGATCTTCTATCAGACATACTACCAGCCTAATCTGCATCTGTGTATCCAAACACCTGTACATCTGTACCTGCCTCATAGAAAAGTCCATAATGTAATGTGGACTTCACATATCTCAATATGTGTCTGACTGCATCTAAATGTGGCTTTCTAGGTACTTGCATAAACTGACTCACAAGACCAACAGCGTAGCTCAAGTCTGGCCTTGTAATGGTCATGTAGATCAAACTCCCCACTATCCTCCTGAACATAGTAGGGTCTTCTATCTCATCCCCAACATCAGCACTCAACTTTACATTCTGCTCCAACAGAACTGAAAGTGGTTTGCATGCTGTCATGCCATACTTGGACAACATATCCAAGCCATACTGTCTTTGGGACAGCCATATACCATCATCACATCTGATCACCTCAATGCCAAGGAAGTACCTTAGCTCACCTAAATCCTTCATCTCAAACTTCTTCTTCAAAAAATCCTTGACTTCAGCAATCCCACTATCACTATCACCTGTAATAATCAAGTCATCCACATAGATGACTATGATGACCAAACATGCATCTCCCTTTCTCACGTAAAGTGAGTGATCAACATCAGAAACATAGAAGCCAATATTGACAAGATACTCTCTGATCTTGTCAGACCATGCTCTAGGTGCTCGCTTGAGCCCATAAAGCGCCTTCTTCAGCCTGCACACATACACGGGATGCATTAAATCTTCATAACCTGCTGGATGATCCATATACACTTCTTCCTGCAAATCACCATGCAAGAAGGCATTCTTCACATCCATTTGCTGCAACCTCCAACCTTTGGCTACTGCCAAAGCAATCGCACATCTGACAGTTACCATCCTAGCAACTAGACTGAAGGTTTCATCATAATCTATGCCATATGTCTGGGCATAGCCTTTTGCAACCAGCCTAGCTTTGTACCTACTAATAGAACCATCAGCATTGTGCTTAATCTTATAAACCCACTTACATCCAATAGCTTTCTTGCCTTTCGGCAATGATACTAGATCCCAAGTCTTATTGGCCTCTAATGCAGCCATCTCCTCATCCATTGCTGCATCCCAATGAGTATGACCAACAGCATCCTCAAAACAAGTGGGCTCAACATCCTCAACTAGTTTCACCATACAAGCATAATGGTGAGCTGCATAACCTTCAAAACCAAATCTTTTAATAGGGTATCTCACCCTGCTAGACCTGTGTACCACTGGATCACTCAATGGAGTCTTTCCATTGATGCGTGCTCTCTGCACACCTGGAGTCCTCACTGAAGGAATGCCAAGCTCATCATCCAAGCTCTATGAGCCATTGGAGTCTCCATCAAGAACTGCATCAATGCCATCTGGCACTTTATTCTTTCCTTTATCTTTACCTGTAGTGCTACTAGATGCACCTGAAGATGTAGAGCTTCTCCTTAGTCTCCCAGACCAAGGACTACTAGATGATGTCTCTAGTCCACTAAGAGTCTGTGACTCTTGCTTTTCAGCCTGCACATGAGTGTCATGATCATCATCATCATCATCCAATGCATCACCACTAGATGCATACCAATTGCTCATTTCATCAAAGATGACATCCCTGCTCACTCTGAACTTACATGTGATAGGGTTATAACAGTGATACCCTTTCTGCTCTAAAGAGTATCCAATAAAGACACACTTTTCAGCCTTTGGATCCAGTTTCTTTGGCAACTCATCTGGCACATGAACATACGCAATGCAGCCAAACACTTTCAAGTGCGATACATCAGGCTTCTTGCCAGTAAAGCATTCTTCAAGAGTCATACCATGAACTGCAGCTGTGGGAGTTCTGTTCATAATATAAACAGCAGTATGAACAGCCTCAGACCAAAAATGCTTAGGCATATTCTTTTCAGCCATCAAGGCACGTGCAACTTCTGCAATATGCCTATTTTTCCTTTCTGCAACTCCATTTTGCTGTGGGGTATACCTGCATCTGAACTGTCTCTTTATCCCATGAGACCTCAGAAAATCACTGAACTCATTCGAGAGGTACTCTCCCCCTCCATCTGACCTCAAATCCTTTACTTTCAAGCATGTTTCTCTTTCAACTGCAGCCTTGAAAATTCTAAACTACTCAAACGCTTCACTCTTTTCCTTCATAAAATATACCCACAGCTTTCTAGAACAATCATCAATGAATGTGACAAAGTATGAACTACCTCCAAGAGATACATTTTGTGTAGGCCCCCAAATGTCTGTATGCACAACATCAAGGATATTTCTACTTACATCTCTGTCATGTGAGAAGGGTTGTCTTACATGCTTACCAAACTGACATGCTTCGCATACCTTATGAAATTCTGCAACTCTAAATGTAGGCAAACATGTAGCCAACCCTTTGGACTGCATTAATTTCAGCCTTTGTACATTTGCATGTCCAATGCGTTTGTGCCAAATTTCAATGTCTACAACAACACCTTTTCCTTTAGCATACATAGCAGCCTTCATAGTAGGAATTCCAGCATCCAAAGTAAACATACGTCCAACTCTACTTCCCTTTGCAACTAACCTACACTTGTCATTGAAGTCTTCTACAAAGCAACCCTTTGCATTAAATCTGACTTGCAGCCCTTGCTCTACCATCTGACCGACTGATACCAAGTTTTTTGTAATAGATGGCACATGTAATACATCTGAAAGACTCTTTGTCTTACCATCATGCAAGGACAAGGGAACTTTTCCAACATGTGAAATTGGGTGGCATGAATCATCACCCGTCTGTACATAACCTACATTTTGCAAATCCTGCATCTCTCCAAACCATTCTGCATGGCTGGTCATATGATTGGATGCACCTGAATCAACAAACCAAACATCATCATGTGTTCCCTTTCCTGTAACAGCATTCAGCATATGTTGCATAACAAACAGACGTTCATTTTTGTCTTCATTCTGTCGTGAAGATGATGCATAGTTTCCTTGCTGCAACTTACCACTACGAATATCATCTTTCTTAGCATAACATTGGGCTACAATATGACATGTTTTGCCACAGTAGTGACACACAATACCAGAGTTGGTAGAACCTCTGTTCTGCCAGCCACCTCTTTCTCTAAAGCTCCCCATGCCTCTAAAGTTACCACGACCTCCTGAAACCTGCATATCACCAAATTGCTGATTCAATCTGTTTTGCTGGTTGTCACTACCACATCCTGTACCACGGCCTCTTGAAGAGAACTTGCCACGTCCCCTTCCTCAACAGGAGTAGAAAGCTTGGACATGTTCACCACTTCTTTCAGATGTCTCACTCTACATGTTGATCTCTTCATTGATCATAAGGGAAACCAACTCATCGAAATCTGGAAATGGCTTTCTAACATATACGGAAGTTACAAAGACTTCCAAGCCTTTTCATTGTTAAGTCCACCCAAGGTAGACGACACCAAATCATCATCATCAGGCATTGCATCAATCGCTGCCAAGGCATCTGCAATGCTCCTTACCTTTAGTGCATACTCATTGATAGACATCTTCCCTTTCTTCAATGTATTCAACTCTTGCTTGAGTTGAATCTTTCGTGCCTTTGTATTTACAGAAAATATACTTTCAGGTATGGTCCAAGCTGTATATGAATTCTCTGCATTTCTAATATGTCCCAGCATATTATTGTCAATTACTGCAGACAGCCAATACATGACATTTTTATCTTTTGCATTCCATTCCTTCTGTGCCTTTGTCTCTTCTGCAGTTGGAGAATCACTCACCTCCGGCTCCTTTTCTTCACCTGAAACAAACTCGTAGAGGCCTTTTCCAATAAGGAAGTTCGTGACATGGAACTTCCATGATGGGTAGTTATTCTTGTCGAGCTTCTCAATGATGGGGCTTCCACTGGTCTCTGCAATTATCACAAAACTAATACCAAACAGCAAGCAAATCTTCTGCAATCTTTGACCTGTAGTGCACAGCAATACACCAGACATCCTTTTTCACTGTCTGCTCAACAATACATGCAATCTGCAACCTGTTTGCAGATAAACCTTATGTTTGCTTCCTGCAAACACCTCAAGAATTACAAATTCGCAATTTGTAACCTGCGCACCCACTTTCGGTCAAAACAATCGAAATCACAGTGTACCCTGAAACTGTTGTCCGCAACCTTGCGGCTCTAAAACGGGGCCTGAAACGGCCTCAGATGCCCAAAATAATTGCGGAATTGCCCTAAAGGGCTTGTTTGCATAATACACAGCACTCTTCATGCACACCAAATCTCACTGCAATCTGAGATTTTTACTCGACCCTGCTTCCGGTGCCTCCACATGCACTATCCAAGAGAGAGAGTGGAAGAATGGAAGAGCTTATTACCCGTGGCTTGCTTGCTCGAACCTTCCTTCTTCTCCTTCGCTTCAACCTTTGAAATCAATCTTTCTCAGTGGCGCGGCTCTGATACCATGTCAAGAATTGCGTGGTGGGGGGACTTGCTCAAGATGCTGCGCCAAACACACACAAAATGCACAAGGAGAAGCTCACTCAAGAGACAAGAAGAGAGATGGAGGCCAAAGCATTTTCTTGCCGATTTCTTCTTCTTCTTCCACACACTTTACAATGTACACAAAGTATAGATAAGATACAACATAAAGGAAAGTGGCCTACTAAGTCAAACAATGCATAACCGACTATACTAGTCGACTGGCGCTATAACTATGCCAGCTGTAAATAGGTGTAACAACCTGAATATAATAAGTAATGAGTCAGTGGCCATGTGTAAGTCATAATGACCACCGACGTGCTAAGTGTAGACGTGTGGACCCATCTATCCAAGCGGTCCATCATCAATGTCCGCATGTGTTGAGCTTGTCATCTCAACATGTCCGACCGAGATCCTCGATTTTATAATAATTTTTGGATTATATTGTTTACAAACTTAGGAACTAAGATTGATTTTAGCTCTGCATTTCATCGAGAGACTAACGGAGAAACAGAGGCCACAAATAGCACAATTTTGGATTTAATCCGTGCTTACACAATTTCTTCTCCTGCCACATGAGATAATCATTTGCACCTTCTACAGTTTGCTTACAATAATGCCACTCACACTGCTACACAAAAGACACCTTTTGAAATTGTTTATGGTCACAAATTGCCAACTTCCACATTTTGTCTAACTCAAAAAATACCTTCTTTTTATGATTGGATTCAAAATCATTCAAGTCTTTATGAGCAAGTTAAACAAATACTAGCAAAGGCCCAACAATCATATGTGAAACAAGCAAAGAAAAAAAGGCAAGCTATGATTTATAAAGAAGGAGATTATGTTTGGTTACGTGTTGAAAAACGTAGACTCCATAATGTAGAAAAGAACCTGAATGTTAAATTAGCTCCATAGAAACATTCAGCTCCTCGTTTCTATGGACCTTTTAAAATTCTCCATTGTATTAATCCTAATGCTTACAAATTAGAGTTACCTCATCATTGGAAAATCCACAACACTTTTCACATTAGTCTTTTACGTCCCTTCAAAGGTTCTCTTCCTGTTCACCCTGTTTATGAATCACCATCCTTGATTGCAGATGACCATGAAATCCTAATCCTTGAAATAATTCTTGATGTTGATTATATGACCACTAGAACTGGAAATACTTATCCTCGTTATCTTGTTAAATTTCACAATCACCCTATTGGGGAAGCTCAATGGATGCATGCTCGTGATTTGCGACCTTTTTTCAATTTATTGTCTCCACATCCAGTCAATAGCAATCGAGGACAATTGCTATCCCACCCCAAGGGTATGTTTCCAGGTGGCACCTACGCAAAGGGATGAGTGTCTTAAATGGTTCTCCTTTGTGTGTACGTTGGCGGTATGAGCGCCTTAAATGGTTCTCCGTCAATGTGGGGCACGTTCCTAAGAATTGTCTTAGGCGGAAGGTCGATGGGGACGCCTATCCTTTTTCGGGCATCGATGCAAGTGTGAACGTGGGTGGTACCATTTTATCCACATGAGTATTAATGTCTTCGTGAACTAATTATTGTATGGAATTCCAAACTAATTGATTTATGTGGCTAGTTGCAATTATTCAGTTGGTTATTATTCTAACATGATTTTCTGAATTTTTACTAGCTGATGTGTAGAGCAAGGAAAATTGGAAAGGTGCGGAATGCACAAGCATTCTAAAGATTATTTTCTCAAGATTTTATTAGGAAATTATTGGATTATTTTATTAGACGCACCGTTATTTCTTATAAAGCGTGCGCATAGCCTCTATGTAAATATTTATTAGCAAAATAGATTTTTAGAAGATATGTTTAAATAAAATATTAATGGTTCTAGAGAGTTGTGGGATGCACAACTGCTAGCATCCATTAATTCAGATTACTCTATCTCTTTTTCAATTTACTCAAACTCTTTATGCAAAGAGTGATTGTAAAGGGCCTAAATCTTGGGCAAAGAAGATTTCATAATATTATTATAAATACGGCATGAAGGGAGCTGCCCACTTCATATCAGGGGGAGATTGAACCCAATCTTAAGTCATCCATCTTACTTTACCTTTTCTTTTAGTCTATTTTCAATTTCTCATGAGTCGTATGCAATTTTATGAGTAAAAGAGAGAAAGAGGGAGCTTCTTCCATTCGCTATGCGCAAACCACGCATCCGTTGTTCACAACATCTTTACAGGGATTTTTGCTCTATTTAAATAAGAAAGCTTAATATAATAAGGATTGAACCTTGTTCTTCTTAAGGTTGACCACTTGAAGATAATTCAAAAAGCCACATCTCTTTATATCTCACTTTTTATCTTCAAGACATTGGGTTTGTGTACAATATTTGTCATCACAGTTTTCTGATGTCTTTTGCTCCTTTATGTGGTAGGTTCTCATTGACCCTAGTGGGTCATATGTAGTGTGCTCATATTCTGATAAGAGAATGCACATGCATGACATATCAAATGGAAGCCTTTTATCCCTGGGGCAAGGTCATGCTGAAGTAATAATAGGGATAGCTTTCATGCCTGATTGCAAGCAACTAATATCGGTAAGTTTAAGGTGGCCTTTAGAGTTGTATATATGTTGACCTTGGCTTCCTTACTATAGCTTTTTCACTTGATGCTACTAATTTATTGTTTTCAAGCAGGTTAGTGGAGATAGTTGCGTATTTGTTTGGAGGCTTCCTAATCTTCTAACCAAGAGCGGAAACAGTCTAGTTTACAATCTGAATTGCAAACATCCAATCCATCCATACTACTTACTAACTCAAAAGGGCAACTAAATGATACTTCTTCAACCCCCATGAGATGTGACAAGTCTCAGACACAAGAATTGGATGCTTCTAAAACTATTGTTACTATATGGACCTCAACTTGTAAGTAGTACAACTCCTGTTGCATTCAAGTTCAGTGTGTCCCGGTTGCTGCATTGGGCACAGGCCAAGGTTGTAGAGACCATTCTAGAAAATGGTGAGGGTGAATCAGAAGATTTAATTTTTTGTTCTTTTGAATCAAGATGGGTGGAGATTTAAGTTTTTGTTCTTTTAAATCAAGATGCGTGCAACTATTCATCCCGGCAAGTTCAGAGCAAGGCGAAGATTCACAATTGAGCCTGGTGGGACATCAGTCAAGGATCATCATACACTGCAGAGCTCTCTGGATTCCCAGCCCAGTGGAACTTCTTGTTCAAGTCCAAAATCTTTGGAGAGGTATGTTGTTTCATCAGGCCTTTCTGTTTTCCTTTCCATTTAAGTTTAAATACTATTTAAAAACAAGTTAAGATGTTTGGTTATTGTCACCCTATTCATTGCCATGAGAACTTGCTATTGTTTGAGTTGTTGTTGTTCATGACACTGCTATTGAAGGTTGTTGAGTATTGCTTCTTGCAGCCAATGACCTGTTGTTGTCATCCATTGATGTGCTACTATTGTTGCCCCTCTCTGAAGGCTTTCCGTACATGTACTTTATGGACAAATGAATCCAAGATTTATTGGTGTCAAAATTTGGAGATAAGAGCTAGGGAACAATTGGCTGCACAAGTAGTAATTGAAAGGAAAATTGGTTTGCCCAAAATCAAGTCTCTCAGAGGTTATAATGCTTGCCTTTTTGTGTCAAGATAGTGGTTTAAATGCGATGGGGTGTTTGAGTTACATTGTGTAAAACCATTGTTTCTATGAAATAAGCAGGGTTGCTACTCCATAGCTGCATGGGTCCCATGGATCCTAACTATGGTGTCTAAATTAATATGCACACAAATTGCCTCACATGTGGCAAGTTAAAACTAGGGACTAGCTCCTACCTGAAGGTGCAAATCGGAAAAACCACCCATGGGAGGGTTTTGGGCCCTTTTCTATGGGAATTTAAGGAAATTGTCTACCATTGATAGATTGGCCACTCATTGGTAGAGAATATGTCTACCAGACACATTGAAACTTTGGAAGGACTGAGTGAGGTATTGATGTGAGAATGGAACAGATGTCCCCCTACTGTACTCTACTTGCAACTACTTGCAAAAGGAAACAAAATGAACAGCATGAAAACTTGAACTCAAGTGAGAAGGTTGCCTACATTCCAACAAAAAGACTAGGATACTCAGGTATTTGTGTAGACTAATTTTTCCACTCTTTAATGAAGATGCCTTAGGAACCCTACAATCCTAAAACACTTGCTTCACAAACCATAAAGGTGAGGCACCATTGCCCAAGGAATTGAAAATTTTACTAGTTGAAACGAAGTGAGCTCAGTGTGATAGGTTATCACATGTATGAGGGTAGCATAAAGTGAGACAAGGCTATTGATGAATCTGTAGAAATCATGGGATCAAGATCTCCCCAGGATGAGCTATGAAAAGCTTCATTGGAAAAGCTTGAAGGGGCCGGTCAAGATTCTGCTTTTGGACACATATACTTTGCAATATGTGCTATGTAAGTTCCTTTCACTTCTAACTAGTTTGAAGTTAACTTGATGGTTTGTGCAATCCATTTTTGTGCGAGTCTAATTATGTGTACTATGTCTTTAATTATGTAGGGACTAATTGTAAGTCATGTAGGAGACCCAATTCGATACTAATATGGATTTGAAGAACACTCTCTGATCATAGATGTTCCACAAGGTAATCCTTTATCTTTTGTTTCATTTGAGCATAAGTTTGGTACTTTAGATTTATCCTCACATTTTCTATCCTTTCCTCCCACTTTCAATGAACATATACATTTATCTACATTAACTCTAGGACTATACTTTAGACCTATCATAGGTTATCTAGTCTTAGCACACATTGTCTCTCTGCTGATGCATATTTACACTTAGGCCATCATTAAACCCTTAGAGGTGTACCACTTTGCACCCTAGTGCTTTGTTGTTGGGAATGGCAGTTATGCATTATGCATCCACGTGCCTTCAATTTAAACTATAATTGAGGGCAACAAACAGTACCATCTAGGAATGGAAACACAGCAACTGCAACCTTCATAACTACAAAACAATGTAGGGGAGGAGCCATTTGGATTTGATCAGCAGTCCCCCACAAGCACTACATGATACCAGAGCGGCCTCAAGCACTAGAAAATGTAGGACCCACTAAGCGGCGCCATGCTTTCTGTACATTGTTGCTAGCACAACTAATCTACTATGGATATACTACCTGAAATCTGACTGCATCACCCCCCTTTGTAGGGCCTAGATAGGTTGGTCAGGTTGCAGGTCTAACCGGCCTCCCAGTCATTTAACAGACTGGGCATTTCTAGTTGACCAAGCCAACTTGGCTCATCCACTGTACCATTCACACTGCATCACTCATTCAACAAATCTTGGGAATTGTCGTGTGACTTTGCAAGAACCTTTCTTGTGTTTCATGGAATAAAGGTATGCATTCCTTGTCTCTAAGAAGACTTTTTAATTGTGCTTCCAAGTGAATCCTTGTGTTTTTCCAATTCAAGTGTCTTAATTGTGTATAATAGAAGAAGACACGATGAGGGCACCATTCTTTGTAACGATTCATTTTGAGCATGTCATGGCCATTGACTTGTATATAGCATGAGACATGTTCTTTTGCAAGGAAGGAGAGTGTTGCAAGTCTTGAGAAGACTCCATAGATTTTGGTAGTTTATAGCTATTATACTTAGTGGGTAGCCATTACAAAGACTAGTTTTAATTGCCTACTCGAATACAAGAGGAACACTAATTACACCATGACATCATCATCATTTTTTTTCCTATGTAGGAAATGATTAAAAGTTCCTTGTGAATGTCCTTGTGAAGCTTGTTGAAAAGGGAACAATGTATATGATGAATATTGCAATATTCATAAGATGGTATGCTTGGCATTAGATTCTTTTTATGCAGATATGAGTCATCCTTTGCACAAGGAGAGATTCAAAAGATGGCATGAGATCATGAACTTTCAATCAGAACCTAGCAAGAGCTTTTTAAAGATAAACGAAAACTGTACAATATGCATCAAAGTACATTCAAGGTTGGTACATTTTTATGTCTCTAGGAAGCAAGTTTGAGGACGGCTTGTTAAAAGACACTTTGTAAATATGGAAACTTTTAATAATGTAGTGGAGAGTGTTAATATCACATTAGCACAAGTTGCACGATCTATATCACAGGAAATAAGAGAATGGTTTTCAAGAGATGAACTATTGGAGGCAATGTCAAGTTTATCCACAATTTTGGAACCATCAATAAGACATACATGCTCTTTAAGAAGTAGATTTCAAGAAAAGAGTTCACATTCTTAAAGATCACTTTGGAAAAATGTTATAATTGCAAGGTTCTAATGCAACCTTCTCGGTAATAGATGGAGATTCACTTTTGCAACAATCACAATGCTTTGAAGAGACCATGTGGCATCAATTTACAGAACTTGTAGAGCCTACAAAATCAGGTGCAATTACTCGATTATGGAATAGCTTAAGCATTATTCAAGTTCTCCAAGATCATATGCCTAAATATTTTCGACTTGTTGACTTGGCTAAAACAATGATTTTAGGATGTGTGGAGGATGAAAGAATGTTTAGTATTATGGTGTTTTTAAAAAATAAGGTGCGCAACAAGCACAAACTTGGATACTTGCATCTAATTGTATCTTTCCCATCAATACTCACAATAGAGAACTTTCCCTATGACCGAGCTTTAGCATATTGGATATTAGTCAATACTCAACGAAATCAATTGGATATCAATACAAGGTCGACATCAGTACCATCATCATCATCAACAAAACTACATGAAAATGATGAAGTTCTTAGCATTGATGGATGGCAAGCCTGAGATAATCAAGTTGCTCTTTGTGTAATCAACCTAAATGGTGAAGCTTTTGTATAGACAATCCAAGTGTGAATGTTGTACTCTCTGGCTCATCAATACATTATTTATAGGTATTTGCTCATAGGAAAGTTGAGCTTTAATCAATGTGTATTGACTTGATTTACCTTGCTTTAGTTGTACTATTTTCTTTGCAATAACATGGTCATTGGTTGAATTATCTTTCATTCAATGTTTTTTCTACATTATTATTAAGAAAACTTTACTATCTTAAGTTCAAAAATAATACTTTAAACCTTTTATATTATTTTCATAAAAAATATTCACCAACTGATTATAGGATATCTTTGGTTTAGAAAACAAATCGCCACACTTTCGAAAGTCTAAAATACAAGTTTTGCCACATATTCTATAACATGAAAGTATATATTGGCTCTTAAAATCATCTATGGTTTCATATTTCATTAGAAAGTTATAATGACAATCAAGGATGGTAGCTATTTTGGTTCCACACATGGTTGGGAATTATTTGAGATTTGTTGCTTCTTTAACAAAAGGGTTTGCTGTGAGATAGAGTTGCTGCTATTTTGGATCCACTCTTTTATCTTTCTTTTTTCTAACATGTGTTTGTCAATATATAAGGGTTGTTTCTTTTTTGAATCTTGAAATGGTGAGTTCTTTGGTTGATAAACGATTACTACCTTTTCATTATTCAGATTCTTGGAGCTAGTAGCTATCTTCTTGGTTAGAGTTGCCACATGTTGTTGAATTTTAGATGGATATTTTGATTTTAAATTTAAATCCTTTGTTAGTTTTCATACAAGATCTTGCAAGAGATTGTTGTTGACCCAGCTTGGGTACCTAGAGCAAACAATTCCCCTAGCAGTATCCTTGAGCTTGGAGTAGAGTTTTAGTACATATCTTAACAGGATGCTCCTATCTAGTAGTTTCTATCACATCTTTTGTACCATTTTCAAGGTCACTTCTTCTTCCACCTCCTTTGTAACGTGGTCTCGTGTCCATTGGCTTCATATAATCTATAACTATTGCAATAGTAATGTGGATTGACTAATGGATTTATGACTCTTTTGTTGACTCTTGCTAGCCAAATCATTTAGACTCTTGCTAGCCAAAGCATTTAGACTAGGATTGATAGCTTCTTTTTGCATGGTTGGTCTATTATTGGGTCATTGGGGCCTATGAGGTTGAACTTGTGATGACTATGGTCTTAAGAATGCGAGTTGTACCCTTCTGGTCTAATAGTCAACATAACATCTTGTCTTACGTTTGAAAAGTTTACCAAGCAGCACTATCCTCTTTGCATCCTCTCGGTTAGGTAAGACCAAAAATTGGATGGAAATACTCTCCATTTCCACCATTATTGTAACCTTGCATTTCAAATGCCTAGAATCAAGTAGGGTCGGCGCTTGAATGAGCTTGTAGAGTCTTGCACTGTCTTTCACTATATGCATCTTCAATGCAATGGTCATGCAGATCATGAATTGCAAGTCATCAAAAGATGCATGGGGCATATTAATGCGGTACTATGGTATTGCTACCATTGCATGAAAAGTCCAACTAAAACAAAATTTTAACACGATGGACAAGAAAGGATGGTCAATAGAGGACTATGTCACAAAGATAAAGACCATTGCTGATCAGCTAGCATCTATTGGAGATGAAGTCAGTGATGAAGATTTTGTTGCAATTACATTGAATGGCCTTGGACTAGAGTATAAGTCATTTGATACATCTATATTAGTACAATTAGAAACACCTGAAATTAATGAGCTAATTGATTTGCTTATTCATGAGAAGAGGTTAAGCTTGGATTAGCTCAAGTAGATCAAAAGGTAGAGACGTTATTTTTTACTCAAATCAAAGAGGCTGAGGCAACCATGGTAGAGGGTCCTCTCATGGTTGAGGGAATCATCAAAATGAATCTCAAAATGTGAATAATCAGTAGGTACAAAATGCTAGAGGTGGTGGATAATTTTGAGCAATGGGGAGATCTATCATTGCTATAGAAAGTATATGCATTTTGATAAGGAATGCTGGAAGAAGCAAGCAAATCAAAGAGGCAAGTAACATGGGCATTATGCTATACCTAGTCATGCTGAGGATGCTACTATTGACATGTTTGCTATGACCTATGTTCAAAAGAATGACAATAAGGTTGATAAGTCAGATGATGTATGATGCATTGATTTGGGAGCTTCCAATCGCATTACTCTACATGGTGAATGGTTCATTGATATAGTTTTTGATAAGCATGGCTATGTTTGTACAGGTGATGATACTCGATATAACAACGAGTATAAGGGTGTGGTTCCCTTGGTTATACATGATGGTCAGAAGAAGAATTTGCATGATCTCTTGCATGTTCCTTCTATCACTAAGAATATGCTATCAGTTGGGAACATGAATGAGTAGAATTTGCAAGTATAGTTCAATAAACATGGTTGTTTTATCAAGGAGTTTGGAAATGGTTGTAAGCTCATTACTAAGGGTAAAGGACATGGTCAAATGTTTACTCTAGATGCTAGTCTCCCCCAACTGAAATCAACTATGTTTGCATATGGACAAGGTGCAGTTAGAGATCTTGAGATTTGGCATAAGAGAGTTGGCCATGTTAATGTTCAAAGGTTGCATAATATGTAGAAGAAGAAACTCACTATAGGCTTGCCAAAGTCTACACCAATTTAGGTCATGTTTGTGATGCATATCAGTTTGGAAAAAGAAATCTCAGTTTCCATTTATGAAACATGTTTGGAATAGCTCTAGGCACCGCAGTTAATTCATTTTGATGTTTGGGGGCCATCCCATAATGCTACTCTTGGTGGACCACAATATTACGTGACATTCATTGATGATTTTAGTCAATATACATGGGTGTATATCTTGAAGCATAAAGATGAGGTACTTGATGTTTTTAAGGACTTTAAGGGTAGGTTGAGAAAGATTGATTGCTCAATCTCTTGCTTGAGATCTGATAGTGGCATGAATATGTATCCAATGAATTTGATAGATTCTTGATAGAGAATGGCATTCACAGGCAGCTTACTTGTAGTTACACTCCACAATAAAATGGAGTAGCAAAAACAAAAAATAGGGTTCTTATGGAAATTGCTTGTGCGATGTTCAATGAGAAGAATATGCCACTGTATTATTGGGTTGAAGCTATTATGACAGCTATGTATGTGTTGAATCATACTTCTACAATAAGGATTCATGACATGACACCATATCAAAAGTTGTATGGACATAAGTCTCACATCAACCATTTGAAAGTCTTTGGTTGCATTGCATATGTACACATTCCAAATGAAAAGAGAAGGAATTTGGATCCTAAAGTACATTACTGTGTATTCATTGGCTGTGCACACGAGCCGAAAGTGTATAAATGCTCTGAATCACCGTCTACATGAGAAATGGTAATCTGCTAGAGTTGTTATCTTTGATGAGTTGGCATCGTGCTATGGCTCACGTGCTGCTATTCCACATGATGTACCTTCAAATCATGTATCTACTGATATTTCGCAATAGACCACTACTATGTTTGGGCATACAAGTGATGTATTTTCTAGTGTTTTGCCTTGGATTGGCATGTTACATAGTCATGCATCACCATCTACTAACAACAGTGTGTCTATGAGGGTGAGAAATGAAGCAAAAGGTAAAGGCAAAGAGAAAGTTCTTGATTATGCTCTTGGGATTTTGACTTTTATATATGACTCAATGGATAGCTCGAATATGAACTTGGAATTCCATCTGTGTATACTCCTAGAGTTAGGTAGACTAGATATGTACCACCTCGTGAAAGAGGGGAATCAAGCAGTCCACCATAGTTGAGATGATCACAAAGGGTGAGATACCCCATTGAAAGGCTCACATATAGTGCATTTTCATCAAGGCAGTATACATATATGACAAAAATCATGGATTATGAAGAGCATGCTACATTCAGTGAAGTTGTCATGGACAAGAATTGGTATAAAGCAATGGATGAGGAGATGAATACACTAGCTCAAAATCAGACTTGAGAACTAGTTGCATTACCTGATGGTAAGAAGTCAATCCCTTGTAAATGGGTTTACAAAGTTAAATGCAAGTCTGATGGTAGCATTGAAATGTATAAAGTGAGGTTAGTGGCAAAAGGCTATGCACAACGGTATGGTCTAGATAATGAAGAGACATTTAGCCCTATTGCCAAAATGGCAACTATTAGCACAGTGATTGCATTGGGTGCAACAAAGGGCTAGAAATTACAGCACATGGATGTTAAGAATGCATTTCCAAATGGAGACTTAGCAAAAGAAGTGTTCATGGATCATTCAAAAGGGTATGTACATCCTCAATATTTGAATTATGTCTAGAAGCCAAAAAAAGCACTCGATGGGCTGAAATAGGCTCCAAGAGCTTGGCATGCACAGATTAATACTTACTTACAAAGTCTTGTTTTTGCATTTGGCACGGCTAATCATAGTCTATTTACAAAGAAAATAGATGCAAGACTTGTGATATGAGTTATCTATGTCAATGACTTGATCATTACAAGAGACGATGATATTGGGATACGGGATGTTATGACCATGCTAAAAATTGAATTTGATATGAAGGATTTGGGAGAATTGAAGTTCTTTCTTAGTATTGAGATTGTAAATTTAGCTAATGGACTGTGGCTGATGCAAAGATAGTATGCACTTGTTGAGATGTAGAAGAAATATGGTATAAGAAATTACTAACCCTCGGATACTCCATTTGATCAAAATACTAAGCTGGATGTGAATACTAGAGTTGAAATTTCAGATATTGCTATGTACATGCAGATGGTAGGAAATATCATCTACCTTATCATCACTAGGTGTGATCTCAGTTACTTAGTTGGACTTATCCCTCAGTTCATATGCAAATGCCTAGAAAAACCCACTTTGATGTAGTAAGGAGAATTATACGCTATGTCAAGGCTACAGTAGACTATGGACTCTTCTATGAGAGTGGTAAGCACTTGAAACTCATGGGATATACTGATGCAGATTGGGTAGTTTGTCCATATGATAAACAGTCTACTAGTGGTGGGTATGCATTTAGCCTTGGTAGTGGGATGGTTAACTGGAGCAACAAGAAGCAACCAACAGTTGAACTCTCTAGTATTGTGGTAGAGTATAGAGGTACCGTACTATTAGTCTCTAAGATTGTTCAGTTGCTAAATTTATTGACAAATTTGCATATGCGGGTAGATGCTCGAGTCACACTATATTGTGACAATATGAGCAGTGTGCTTCTAGCTACGGATCTTGTGTATCATGCTAGAGGTAAACACATAGAGGTACACTATCACTTCATACAAGAGATGGTACTTGTAAGGTAGATAGATCTCTTACATGTCAAAACCGAAGACCAAGTAGATGATATATTTACCAAGTCACTAGGTAAAGATAAGTTCAATCATTTTAGAGAGCTACTTAGGATACAGTGTCTTTCCTAAGCTTGAGGGGGAATGTTGAGAGTCAAGCTCAACTTATCCTAACATTTGACAACTATAGGCTAGCTGTCACTAGTCATGTGTGACTTCATAAATAAGTTGGATAGGTTAACTCTAGTTAGTTAACTATGGTCAATAGTCAATATCTTAAATCATTCGTATCTGTAAGTATACCTCATCACAACAACCATTTGGAAGAGGAGTTGCAACCTACTCCAACAATAGCTCTTCTTTACCACCACACCCATATGGATCGTAGTTCTTTTCTAACAACAACCCATCAACATCAAGGCGTTGCACTTCAATCATCTTGACCCTCAACCTTTGCAAACATGCATGCATATAACAAGTCAAGAGAGTAATGGTGCTACTATTTATAATAATTCTTATGTATACAAGAATAAGAGTCTAGTGTATGATGATTTTTTGGCAAGACCCAAAGGAAAAAATACATTTAAAGGAAAAACAAAAGAAAAATAAATAAGCATCCACAAGATGCAGAATATCTAGGGTTTTTAAGTTAGAGATGCCTAATGGCCTTGGTCAACCAGCTCCATCTTTAAACCCTTAGCCCCTCTTTATAACTTCCCCCACATGCACTCAAGGCGTATCAAGAGCAAGACACATATAGGGAGTCTCACCTATGATTAGACCTATCACCCTAAGTCACTTGCACTTCTTTCCTCTACACCCAATTCACTCCAATTGCAGAAGATCAAACCCCCTTAAAAGTAAGGTGGAGAAGAAACTTCAAGAAGAAAAATACCAATCATACCGACTAACATTTCAATGGGTAGCTAGTCCAATGAAAATCATAGGGAGACATAAGAAGTGTGAAATATGAACTTTAAGTTTATTCCAAGCAGTAGTTGAAGAACATGGTCTCCACAGAATCCTTCCCTCATTTGCAACAAAACTTTTTTCCATCCCTCAACCAATGAAATTCCCTTGCTACATCAATTATGATCAATGAGAAGAACTCAATGAATCTATCTTCCAACTAAGTACTAGCATACATTATCATGTGTACTCGCTTAATAATTGCATCATACCATATACACAAATTAGTTCCTCGAGTGTGGGACAACACTCAAGGCTTACTTGGATGTCAATCCATCTCCCATTACAACAAATGTGTCTTATGCACGAATATTGAAGACTTGCACTCTCCTTGGAAAGTGAACATGCATGAGGTCTTTAACTCCAAGTATAGAAGTGCATGGAGGACCGAGCCATCACCTTTACTTCTTCCACTCAGTACGCAAGGACCACGAGTCTACCATACCAAGAGCCACAATTTTCAGTGACCTTAACAACAAGTAAGCCATTCAAATTCCATCTAAGAGCAAGGCTAACCACATTTCTCATCCATGGCTATATTAATGTTCACCATCAACAAAAAATTTTGCTCCTCCTGTAACTTTACAAATGAAATCCTTGCAGACCACCTCTACATTGTGAGCCAAGGATGCTACCTTCAATGGAGATTATTCGGAGGGGGAAAATATTGAGTTAATTTAAGAAATTACAAAAACAAAAATTCTTAAATATACTAGGTCAATATGCTAAAATAAATTTTTAAGCGAGCTATAATTTTTTATAACTTCAATGTGCTACCTTAGGTACCATATGTCTATATGGTGAATATGTAATGTTTCCATCCATTACTTTGAGTTATGGGACTCTTATGTGTTCATTAAAAAAAAGTGAGAGCCAAGCTCACTCCCATGTAAGTTGCAATATCACCAAGGGTTGAACTAAAAAACTCACAATGGATAAGGAGGTTGCAGGGAGCTTTATTTGCTTTTGCCTCAAGACTCTGTCCATAATGCCCAAAGTGGAACATAAAAAAGAGAAGGACTAGCCACCACAAATGGAAAGGGAGTAGAGCGTACGCTACCTAAAGTGAAAACACTAACCGTAATACATATAATGTATAAAAGTGAATATAGATCTCATTCTTGTGTGCGCAAACTATTGAGAGCCTCTCCTTCACTGTTTCTCTAACTTCTTTCTTGCTTCACCATATCTTGAGAGTGAGGAGAGAGAGTGAAAAAGAGTGAAAGAGTGAGTGACTGACTTGAAAATGGAAAGGGGGTAGAGAGTACGCTACCTAAAGTGAAAACACTAACCGTAATACATATAATGTATAAAAGTGAATATAGATCTCATTCTTGTGTGCGCAAACTATTGAGAGCCTCTCCTTCACTGTTTCTCTAACTTCTTTCTTGCTTCACCATATCTTGAGAGTGAGGAGAGAGAGTGAAAAAGAGTGAAAGAGTGAGTGACAGACTTGAGAAAGAGAAGATACTCTCATTCTTCTTCTTCTTCTTCTTCTTCTTCTTCTTCTTCTTCTTCTTCTTCTTCTTCTTCTTCTTCTTCTTCTTCTTCTTCTTCTTCTTCTTCTTCTTCTTCTTCTTATTCTTATTCTTCTTAACATACATCTATCCCAATGGTGAGAATTGAGAGGTAAGAGTGAGGATTGAGTGAGAGAGAGTGAGTGAAGATATTGAGAGTGAGGGACTAGTTGTAAAAAGCTCCATTCTCCATCCTCTCTTCTATTTTCCCCTTGGCATTGGAATGATGGTGCTAGCCAAATTGGAGCAAGCAATAGCAGATCAGACTATAATGAGTGCGAAGGACTACAGTAATACTCACTACATACATTCTTAAATCATTTAGCTTCTTTCTTTTCATGCGATTGAGAGGAGAGATCTAGTCAATTAGCTTGAAGATGATCCTCAACTCTTGAAAAAGGAGGGGAAAAAAGAAAACCTAAAGAAGACAAAAACTCTAGGTGGTAATATAGGTATAGGATAATGAGACCAAGATGGATTCTTAGAAGTTTTCACAAAACTAAAAGATTTAAGGAGGAAAAATCATCCTTTGGCTACCCAAAGAGCACCACAAAGTTCAACCTGCAGTTACGAAAGTAGTCCTCAACCAAGAGTTGACAAGTAGCAAGGCATTAATCAAACTGCAAGTCAAGGAGTAGTCAATCTCGCCATCAAAGACCTAGCTAATCACTACTTCAAAATCAACATAGGATTAGTTAGTCTCTCCACCAAAGACCAAGCCAACCACTAATTCAAAGTTAAAAAAGAAGAACATGTATATTCAAAAAGTAGGGTACCCTAGAAAATGGTGTCTTATAGACTCAAACAATAAACTCTCAACTCTACAACATTTGTGTAATAGGCACATGTAGCACTGGATCATTCAAAACCCATAGGGAAAAAGATGCAAGAGTCCAATAAATATTTGGGATCCAATGATAAGAAAGCTCAATTGAACCCTTTCCTCAAGGTGAACCAACAATTCAAGCTAGTAGTTGTGCAATCAAAGAACAACCATGAGGCTACAATCTTGATAACCAAGGATTCAACTAATAAATGGTAGGTGAACTTTGAGAATCTTGCAAATACAACAGGTAATGATCATGTATGCTTTGAGAAACCCAATCCACGTAGTATGAATCCTAGGTATAAGAAAAGTCTTTTTGCCAAAACCTGAGAAATTATCAAAAAACATAGGATATTCAACCTCCATGTGCCTAAAAAATTAGAAAGCATGTCCATCTTAACATGGGAGGAAGATGTACTCATCTTTGACAAATAAAAGGGGATAGCGAATGATGTTATGAAACCATTTTCTTTAGACATGGCTAGGAGGACAAAACCAAAAGGTGAACCTTTTTCTTGCCCCTTTTTCAATTTTGATCATGCTAGTGGATGCTAGGATTTTCTTATCCCTACTTCTTTCTTTTCACATAGCATCAACACGCATCTCATCAACGATCTTACACCTAGCTGGCTCATACTCTTGCACATCCTCACAATGACACTTACATTAACTAACACCTAGAAAAATATGTTTATATGTTTAATTTAAATGGATATTAATATTTCATGCCTCCTTAACAATGAGTATGGTTTTCATTCATCTTTGCATTATCTAGACCAACTCTAGCTATTCTATCTTTGTCCAAGCCTCATATGTGAAGGTGTTAAGATCTTTGGATTCAGCAATGGGAACATTCAACATGCACTAATTTTTTGCCATGAGGGTGAACTCAATATAGATAGGGGGCATATTCAATTTATATTTAGGATTTTTCTTAATTATCTAAGCTTATCACACCCTATTCTCATCATCTTATGTTTAATTTAAATGGATATTACTATCTCATGCCTCCTTAATAATGAGTATGGTTTTCATTCATTTTTTCATTATTGAGACCACCAGCTCTAGCTATTCTATCTTTGTCCAAGCATGGTATGTTAATGTGTTAAGATCTCTTGATTCTGCAATGGGAACATTCAACATGCACTCATTTTTTGCCATGAGCCTAAGTAGGGGTATATTCAATTCATATTTAGGATTTGTCTTACTTATCTAAGATTATCACACCCTATTCTCATCATCTTTGTATTCCATCAATGTTTTGTGCAATCGGTTTCTTGGAGGATGATACTTATTGATGTGGCTTCCTTTAAAGTATCTAATTCCCTCTCTATCCAAGGTTTCAAGTTCCACATTCCTAGACTTGCTAATGCCACAAACCTTGAAATTTCCAAGCCCTCAAAATTTCATTATCTATGTGAACTTGATGGATTAGAAAAGCACTAGGTTTCCTCTATCAAGGTTTCTACATTGTACATGTTTATCGTACCAATCTTTCTACCTTGCCATTTCGACAATCAAGGCATGAGTGTCCAAGAATTAAGTTTGTATGAGCTTCTCAAACTATGTGAATCTCTTGGGACACTCACTTCTATCCCATTCTTCTTGAATTGGGATCCTTAAGATTGAGATAAGGAATAACATGGGTAGAATCGCATTTATTCCATTTAGTATACATAAAGGAGTTTTCCCAATTGGTGTCTTAGTCTAGCCTACAATGTTATAGTGAGCTTATTATCCTAGTCCCCTCATTTATCTTTGTCTATATTTCAATTAGAATCTTGTTCATGGATTCAACTTGACCATTTACTTGTGGGTAGCACAAAAATGACTTTTTATGGATGATTGAGAAAGTTGAAAACATATGATTTACTACATTTAAGAAGTGTTCTCCTTGATCACTTACCAATCTAAGGGGCACCCAATATTGTCATCACCTAGCCCCTTATAGGAACTTCACCCTAGTTTTGGCATCATTATTTCTTGTGGCTCTTATCGAGCTCTTTTCTGAACCCACTTTGTTAGGTAATTTGTGCGATGGTACATTATTCTCTCAATAAGATCATATGTGGAGACTCACCACGTATTGATGTAGTCACAAAAGAGGGTATTCTATTGGAGGCCTAGGATGGCTATACTAAGTTCTTATTAGATGTGCTTTATGTTCCTAGATTTTCTATGAATTTTCTTATGCATGCATCAACTTAGACTAGTAGGTTTAGGGTTTAGTAGCTTAGTAGCAACAACGGTGGTGGTGGTGGTGGTGGTGGTGGTGGTGGTGGTGGTGGTGGTGGTGGTGGTGGTGGTGGTGGTGGTGGTGGTGGTGGTGGTAGCAGTAGCAGTAGCAGTAGCAGTAGCAGTAGCAGTAGCAGTAGCAGTCAACACCACCACCACACTAGTAGCAGCAGCACTAACAATAAGCTACTGCTACTACTACTTTGTAGGGTATTAGTAGATTAATAGATTATTAGTAATAGGTTAGTAAAAGTAGTAGTATTAGCAGTATTAGCAGTATTAGCAAATTAGTAGACTAGTAGATTTATACTAGCAGCATGTCAATAGCTTAGTAAGTAGCTTAGTAGTACTAGGGTTAGGGTTTAGGTTTTCAGTAGTTTTACTATGCATGTTGCATTGTTTGTTTCCTATTGATTAATTCTTTTGTTTTACAAATGGACTCCTTAGCCACCACACTTATGGGTTATGCTTGGGATTCAATTCCCTTCAGTTTTTAGATTGCGTAGCTCTAAAAAAAGGTATTTAGACTAGACGAGCAAACATCTAAGGGATCATTTGATTTGAAGAGTTGGATTGACTAGTCTTTCAAAGCTAGTAATTTAGTAAAGGTAAACTATATTGTTGTTATTTCTATTTTGTTAAATGGTTGCTATGGAAACATCTAAGCAAAGGTCAAGAGATTCACTTAAAGAGTTAGATCTAAGACCTAGAAATGCGGGTAAAGGTAAAATGTATAGTTGTCATTTCTATATGATCAATGACAGGCAAGGATTGCATACATGTTGATTGTGTCAAGCTCTTACTTTTAATAACTCAAAAACTATATCAAAAATGAAAGAAAATTTATGTTGAAGGGGAGGGGGGAAATTTTGTTGGACTACATTATCAACATTTTAAACCTAGAAAGCTCGATTCAATGGACACTATATGTTTTCCTACTTAACATGTCCACAATGCACACTATGCAAGAACATACTTTTACTGACATGCATGCACACATACATGTGCATGTGCATGTGCATGCACATGCATGTTATGAAAAGCATGCTTGGTATTATCATAATCAATGAATCTTTGGGTCACTTAAAACCTTGGGGGCATTTCACACAATGATTTTACACCTATCAATGATGGGTGATCACCATTAGCACACCTTGTGTTAATATGAAGCATGTTTTTCCATCATGATCAATCATTTGAAGCTTTGTGTATCACACAATGGAAATTGATGCATTTATCAAGAAAGCAATATGGATATCCTAGATGATGTTAATGTATGAAGCCATAATTTTTAGTATAACTATGGAAAGCACAAGTTGGTTTGATAAGCTATATCATCAAATGCAACAACAAGGTACATTTCAAGGGTCATAAGTTTGTCCATAGCATGGATGCTCTTTGTAGCCATGAAAGAGGCAATGGACATGAAAAGCAATGTGCAACTTGTGAGGACTGTACAATAACATGAACATGGGGCTCATTGAAAAACACTATTTTGTGTGTGTGTGTGTGTGTGTGTGTGTGTGTGTGTGTGTGTGTGTGTGTGTGTGTGTGTGTGTGTGTGTGTGTGTGTGTGTGTGTGTGTGTGTGTGTGTGTGTGTGTGTGTGTGTGTGTGTGTGTGTGTGTGTGTGTGTGTGTGTGTGTGTGTGTGTGTGTGTGTGTGTGTGTGTGTGTGTGTGTGTGTGTGTGTGTGTGTGTGTGTGTGTGTGTGTGTGTGTGTGTGTGTGTGTGTGTGTGTGTGTGTGTGTGTGTGTGTGTGTGTGTGTGTGTGTGTGTGTGTGTGTGTGTGTGTGTGTGTGTGTGTGTGTGTGTGTGTGTGTGTGTGTGTGTGTGTGTGTGTGTGTGTGTGTGTGTGTGTGTGTGTGTGTGTGTGATTTAGTATCCTCTAAGATGCCGTCAAAGGTGCATAGGACAAAACTACATAACTCAAGATTTTAGATACAATCCACTTCTCGATGTCATTGGCACTTGATATGTACCCTAATAACCATGTGATGCAAAGTCTCGCATGAAGCACTAATGTATCATTATTACCTTCCTACCCTCTTCTTCCTCCATTTCCAAGCACTATACGTGATTACAATTTGTGTAGCTCGTGGCAATGTTCAAATAAGAATTTGTTTAAAAGATCTCACATTTACTCTGGATTTTCAACTTTTAAAACACATTGATGATATATTTGGTATATGTGGGTTCGTTAAAGGGGATTTGTATGAGTTTTGGGAGATTGCTCAATTGTACTATGATCGATGCATAATTTCATTTGTTTTTGGAATGTGTCAATCATTTCTGTACTGCTATTGAATCATGTACATCTAAAGCACACCCTAGATTTTGGCTACTTGAAACCCTCTACATGCAAGTCCATTGACTTGAATAGTGGAGGATAGTTGGATAGCAAAGAATCACTTCACATCCAAGCATGAAGACTTGAGCAAGAAGAGAAATGGAGCGAGAAAGTAAGAGGTAACCAATAGCTAGCTACCACGAGCAACATTACATGGAATATAGTATCCCTAATTAAGGTGGTGGTGGTAGCAGTAGCAGTAGCAGTAGCAGTAGCAGTAGCAGTAGCAGTAGCAGTCAACACCACCACCACACTAGTAGCAGCAGCACTAACAATAAGCTACTGCTACTACTACTTTGTAGGGTATTAGTAGATTAATAGATTATTAGTAATAGGTTAGTAAAAGTAGTAGTATTAGCAGTATTAGCAGTATTAGCAAATTAGTAGACTAGTAGATTTATACTAGCAGCATGTCAATAGCTTAGTAAGTAGCTTAGTAGTACTAGGGTTAGGGTTTAGGTTTTCAGTAGTTTTACTATGCATGTTGCATTGTTTGTTTCCTATTGATTAATTCTTTTGTTTTACAAATGGACTCCTTAGCCACCACACTTATGGGGTATGCTTGGGATTCAATTCCCTTCAGTTTTTAGATTGCGTAGCTCTAAAAAAAGGTATTTAGACTAGACGAGCAAACATCTAAGGGATCATTTGATTTGAAGAGTTGGATTGACTAGTCTTTCAAAGCTAGTAATTTAGTAAAGGTAAACTATATTGTTGTTATTTCTATTTTGTTAAATGGTTGCTATGGAAACATCTAAGCAAAGGTCAAGAGATTCACTTAAAGAGTTAGATCTAAGACCTAGAAATGCGGGTAAAGGTAAAATGTATAGTTGTCATTTCTATATGATCAATGACAGGCAAGGATTGCATACATGTTGATTGTGTCAAGCTCTTACTTTTAATAACTCAAAAACTATATCAAAAATGAAAGAAAATTTATGTTGAAGGGGAGGGGGGAAATTTTGTTGGACTACATTATCAACATTTTAAACCTAGAAAGCTCGATTCAATGGACACTATATGTTTTCCTACTTAACATGTCCACAATGCACACTATGCAAGAACATACTTTTACTGACATGCATGCACACATACATGTGCATGTGCATGTGCATGCACATGCATGTTATGAAAAGCATGCTTGGTATTATCATAATCAATGAATCTTTGGGTCACTTAAAACCTTGGGGGCATTTCACACAATGATTTTACACCTATCAATGATGGGTGATCACCATTAGCACACCTTGTGTTAATATGAAGCATGTTTTTCCATCATGATCAATCATTTGAAGCTTTGTGTATCACACAATGGAAATTGATGCATTTATCAAGAAAGCAATATGGATATCCTAGATGATGTTAATGTATGAAGCCATAATTTTTAGTATAACTATGGAAAGCACAAGTTGGTTTAATAAGCTATATCATCAAATGCAACAACAAGGTACATTTCAAGGGTCATAAGTTTGTCCATAGCATGGATGCTCTTTGTAGCCATGAAAGAGGCAATGGACATGAAAAGCAATGTGCAACTTGTGAGGACTGTACAATAACATGAACATGGGGCTCATTGAAAAACACTATTTTGTGTGTGTGTGTGTGTGTGTGTGTGTGTGTGTGTGTGTGTGTGTGTGTGTGTGTGTGTGTGTGTGTGTGTGTGTGTGTGTGTGTGTGTGTGTGTGTGTGTGTGTGTGTGTGTGTGTGTGTGTGTGTGTGTGTGTGTGTGATTTAGTATCCTCTAAGATGCCGTCAAAGGTGCATAGGACAAAACTACATAACTCAAGATTTTAGATACAATCCACTTCTCGATGTCATTGGCACTTGATATGTACCCTAATAACCATGTGATGCAAAGTCTCGCATGAAGCACTAATGTATCATTATTACCTTCCTACCCTCTTCTTCCTCCATTTCCAAGCACTATACGTGATTACAATTTGTGTAGCTCGTGGCAATGTTCAAATAAGAATTTGTTTAAAAGATCTCACATTTACTCTGGATTTTCAACTTTTAAAACACATTGATGATATATTTGGTATATGTGGGTTCGTTAAAGGGGATTTGTATGAGTTTTGGGAGATTGCTCAATTGTACTATGATCGATGCATAATTTCATTTGTTTTTGGAATGTGTCAATCATTTCTGTACTGCTATTGAATCATGTACATCTAAAGCACACCCTAGATTTTGGCTACTTGAAACCCTCTACATGCAAGTCCATTGACTTGAATAGTGGAGGATAGTTGGATAGCAAAGAATCACTTCACATCCAAGCATGAAGACTTGAGCAAGAAGAGAAATGGAGCGAGAAAGTAAGAGGTAACCAATAGCTAGCTACCACGAGCAACATTACATGGAATATAGTATCCCTAATTAAGGTGGTGGTGGTAGCAGTAGCAGTAGCAGTAGCAGTAGCAGTAGCAGTAGCAGTAGCAGTCAACACCACCACCACACTAGTAGCAGCAGCACTAACAATAAGCTACTGCTACTACTACTTTGTAGGGTATTAGTAGATTAATAGATTATTAGTAATAGGTTAGTAAAAGTAGTAGTATTAGCAGTATTAGCAGTATTAGCAAATTAGTAGACTAGTAGATTTATACTAGCAGCATGTCAATAGCTTAGTAAGTAGCTTAGTAGTACTAGGGTTAGGGTTTAGGTTTTCAGTAGTTTTACTATGCATGTTGCATTGTTTGTTTCCTATTGATTAATTCTTTTGTTTTACAAATGGACTCCTTAGCCACCACACTTATGGGGTATGCTTGGGATTCAATTCCCTTCAGTTTTTAGATTGCGTAGCTCTAAAAAAAGGTATTTAGACTAGACGAGCAAACATCTAAGGGATCATTTGATTTGAAGAGTTGGATTGACTAGTCTTTCAAAGCTAGTAATTTAGTAAAGGTAAACTATATTGTTGTTATTTCTATTTTGTTAAATGGTTGCTATGGAAACATCTAAGCAAAGGTCAAGAGATTCACTTAAAGAGTTAGATCTAAGACCTAGAAATGCGGGTAAAGGTAAAATGTATAGTTGTCATTTCTATATGATCAATGACAGGCAAGGATTGCATACATGTTGATTGTGTCAAGCTCTTACTTTTAATAACTCAAAAACTATATCAAAAATGAAAGAAAATTTATGTTGAAGGGGAGGGGGGAAATTTTGTTGGACTACATTATCAACATTTTAAACCTAGAAAGCTCGATTCAATGGACACTATATGTTTTCCTACTTAACATGTCCACAATGCACACTATGCAAGAACATACTTTTACTGACATGCATGCACACATACATGTGCATGTGCATGTGCATGCACATGCATGTTATGAAAAGCATGCTTGGTATTATCATAATCAATGAATCTTTGGGTCACTTAAAACCTTGGGGGCATTTCACACAATGATTTTACACCTATCAATGATGGGTGATCACCATTAGCACACCTTGTGTTAATATGAAGCATGTTTTTCCATCATGATCAATCATTTGAAGCTTTGTGTATCACACAATGGAAATTGATGCATTTATCAAGAAAGCAATATGGATATCCTAGATGATGTTAATGTATGAAGCCATAATTTTTAGTATAACTATGGAAAGCACAAGTTGGTTTAATAAGCTATATCATCAAATGCAACAACAAGGTACATTTCAAGGGTCATAAGTTTGTCCATAGCATGGATGCTCTTTGTAGCCATGAAAGAGGCAATGGACATGAAAAGCAATGTGCAACTTGTGAGGACTGTACAATAACATGAACATGGGGCTCATTGAAAAACACTATTTTGTGTGTGTGTGTGTGTGTGTGTGTGTGTGTGTGTGTGTGTGTGTGTGTGTGTGTGTGTGTGTGTGTGTGTGTGTGTGTGTGTGTGTGTGTGTGTGTGTGTGTGTGTGTGTGTGTGTGTGTGTGTGTGTGTGTGTGTGTGTGTGTGTGTGTGTGTGTGTGTGTGTGTGTGTGTGTGTGTGTGTGTGTGTGTGTGTGTGTGTGTGTGTGTGTGTGTGTGTGTGTGTGTGTGTGTGTGTGTGTGTGTGTGTGTGTGTGTGTGTGTGTGTGTGTGTGTGTGTGTGTGTGTGTGTGTGTGTGTGTGTGTGTGTGTGTGTGTGTGTGTGTGTGTGTGATTTAGTATCCTCTAAGATGCCGTCAAAGGTGCATAGGACAAAACTACATAACTCAAGATTTTAGATACAATCCACTTCTCGATGTCATTGGCACTTGATATGTACCCTAATAACCATGTGATGCAAAGTCTCGCATGAAGCACTAATGTATCATTATTACCTTCCTACCCTCTTCTTCCTCCATTTCCAAGCACTATACGTGATTACAATTTGTGTAGCTCGTGGCAATGTTCAAATAAGAATTTGTTTAAAAGATCTCACATTTACTCTGGATTTTCAACTTTTAAAACACATTGATGATATATTTAGTATATGTGGGTTCGTTAAAGGGGATTTGTATGAGTTTTGGGAGATTGCTCAATTGTACTATGATCGATGCATAATTTCATTTGTTTTTGGAATGTGTCAATCATTTCTGTACTGCTATTGAATCATGTACATCTAAAGCACACCCTAGATTTTGGCTACTTGAAACCCTCTACATGCAAGTCCATTGACTTGAATAGTGGAGGATAGTTGGATAGCAAAGAATCACTTCACATCCAAGCATGAAGACTTGAGCAAGAAGAGAAATGGAGCGAGAAAGTAAGAGGTAACCAATAGCTAGCTACCACGAGCAACATTACATGGAATATAGTATCCCTAATTAAGGTGGTGGTGGTAGCAGTAGCAGTAGCAGTAGCAGTAGCAGTAGCAGTAGCAGTAGCAGTAGCAGTCAACACCACCACCACACTAGTAGCAGCAGCACTAACAATAAGCTACTGCTACTACTACTTTGTAGGGTATTAGTAGATTAATAGATTATTAGTAATAGGTTAGTAAAAGTAGTAGTATTAGCAGTATTAGCAGTATTAGCAAATTAGTAGACTAGTAGATTTATACTAGCAGCATGTCAATAGCTTAGTAAGTAGCTTAGTAGTACTAGGGTTAGGGTTTAGGTTTTCAGTAGTTTTACTATGCATGTTGCATTGTTTGTTTCCTATTGATTAATTCTTTTGTTTTACAAATGGACTCCTTAGCCACCACACTTATGGGGTATGCTTGGGATTCAATTCCCTTCAGTTTTTAGATTGCGTAGCTCTAAAAAAAGGTATTTAGACTAGACGAGCAAACATCTAAGGGATCATTTGATTTGAAGAGTTGGATTGACTAGTCTTTCAAAGCTAGTAATTTAGTAAAGGTAAACTATATTGTTGTTATTTCTATTTTGTTAAATGGTTGCTATGGAAACATCTAAGCAAAGGTCAAGAGATTCACTTAAAGAGTTAGATCTAAGACCTAGAAATGCGGGTAAAGGTAAAATGTATAGTTGTCATTTCTATATGATCAATGACAGGCAAGGATTGCATACATGTTGATTGTGTCAAGCTCTTACTTTTAATAACTCAAAAACTATATCAAAAATGAAAGAAAATTTATGTTGAAGGGGAGGGGGGAAATTTTGTTGGACTACATTATCAACATTTTAAACCTAGAAAGCTCGATTCAATGGACACTATATGTTTTCCTACTTAACATGTCCACAATGCACACTATGCAAGAACATACTTTTACTGACATGCATGCACACATACATGTGCATGTGCATGTGCATGCACATGCATGTTATGAAAAGCATGCTTGGTATTATCATAATCAATGAATCTTTGGGTCACTTAAAACCTTGGGGGCATTTCACACAATGATTTTACACCTATCAATGATGGGTGATCACCATTAGCACACCTTGTGTTAATATGAAGCATGTTTTTCCATCATGATCAATCATTTGAAGCTTTGTGTATCACACAATGGAAATTGATGCATTTATCAAGAAAGCAATATGGATATCCTAGATGATGTTAATGTATGAAGCCATAATTTTTAGTATAACTATGGAAAGCACAAGTTGGTTTAATAAGCTATATCATCAAATGCAACAACAAGGTACATTTCAAGGGTCATAAGTTTGTCCATAGCATGGATGCTCTTTGTAGCCATGAAAGAGGCAATGGACATGAAAAGCAATGTGCAACTTGTGAGGACTGTACAATAACATGAACATGGGGCTCATTGAAAAACACTATTTTGTGTGTGTGTGTGTGTGTGTGTGTGTGTGTGTGTGTGTGTGTGTGTGTGTGTGTGTGTGTGTGTGTGTGTGTGTGTGTGTGTGTGTGTGTGTGTGTGTGTGTGTGTGTGTGTGTGTGTGTGTGTGTGTGTGTGTGTGTGTGTGTGTGATTTAGTATCCTCTAAGATGCCGTCAAAGGTGCATAGGACAAAACTACATAACTCAAGATTTTAGATACAATCCACTTCTCGATGTCATTGGCACTTGATATGTACCCTAATAACCATGTGATGCAAAGTCTCGCATGAAGCACTAATGTATCATTATTACCTTCCTACCCTCTTCTTCCTCCATTTCCAAGCACTATACGTGATTACAATTTGTGTAGCTCGTGGCAATGTTCAAATAAGAATTTGTTTAAAAGATCTCACATTTACTCTGGATTTTCAACTTTTAAAACACATTGATGATATATTTGGTATATGTGGGTTCGTTAAAGGGGATTTGTATGAGTTTTGGGAGATTGCTCAATTGTACTATGATCGATGCATAATTTCATTTGTTTTTGGAATGTGTCAATCATTTCTGTACTGCTATTGAATCATGTACATCTAAAGCACACCCTAGATTTTGGCTACTTGAAACCCTCTACATGCAAGTCCATTGACTTGAATAGTGGAGGATAGTTGGATAGCAAAGAATCACTTCACATCCAAGCATGAAGACTTGAGCAAGAAGAGAAATGGAGCGAGAAAGTAAGAGGTAACCAATAGCTAGCTACCACGAGCAACATTACATGGAATATAGTATCCCTAATTAAGGGGGTTGCAATCACCATGCATTGCTCATCCCGAATACTATAACATAGCTAAAATTTGGAATGACCCTTACCATACATATTAAAACTAAATCCTAACGATGAGACTTCTTTTAACTAAATTTTTAGTTTACAAACTTGCTAGATCTTAGGTGTCAAAATTATAGTACTAAAGATTAGACCACCTAAAATAGGAAATGGTGCAATATGATCATCATTGACTACATAATCTAAAATAGAACTCACCATTGGTAGCCGCAAACAATGGCCTTAATTGTATTGTTCATATTGTCCAAACTTTTGCAATACTTAAGGCCCCCAAGTGACTGAGGAAGAGAGCAAAGCATACATATAACATGCAACAATCTTGAGTTTCTTTAAATTCCTTGACTTTAAGCCCCCTAGTCCTCACTTTGCAAGAAGTCACAATAACAATACCAACTCACGAGTGAAAATGAATGGTTGTGAAAACTTAAATATGTAACAAGGACACATAGTGCATTAAAGCATTTGCCCTATTTGCAATTTTTTTATTGTTTGGTTGTACGGGATATGAATCAAGACTTTTCAAAGCACCTCAAAAAAGGACATCCTAAAAGGCTAACATGAATAGGAACTCACAAAAAAGGTAATGGCCTTACTTTATCCTAAACTTCAATCAACAAGAAGTAATCAACCCAAAACCATTGGTACACTTCAACCATTATAATAGTATGACCTTACAAGAAATGCAAACTGTTTCATTGCATGGAGGCTTGCATTCACTTAAAACTCTGGATATTTGAATGTTGTTGAATGCAAACCACATTCTCCATTATGGTGCATAGATGCATTTCCGCAAGAGTCTTGGATGTCCAACTTTGCAACTTATTAAGCTTTTGCACCGAAGCATACATTAGATATGCACAAACATTGTTTTCAAATGATTGCGTAAGGGCAAGCACCTCTAAAGTTGACTTTGCAATTTCTATAGCTTTGGACCACCAATTGACACAAAATACACAAGTTCTATTTTCGAAGGATGCAACATGAATGATTCTCATAGTTACACATCTTTGCACAAAACACTATTCATGAGAAAGCCATGGGCCACACATGCAAAGAGCATTCATCCTCTTCCATATTTCAATCACAAAAAGCAATATCAAGCATTACTCCATAGTTTTAGCATCAAGCAAACTTGTAAGCCTACAATACTTGCCTTGGAGAATGTACACCTCTGAGGTTGGCCATCATATATCCTAAACATGATTCACATTTTATGGCTTATGATAGTTTTAACACCCTAGATACAAGTGAAGCATGGAATTGTTTTGGCGAGATAGGTGGTACTTTTAAGGTTTTTACAATAGTCATTCATTTAGTGTCTCCAAAAGTGTCTTAGGAAAGAGGTTGGAGTAGAGACTACAAATAACTGAAAAAGTATATCTGTAAAACCAAAAAAATGTCTTAAGAAAGAGGAGGTTAGAGGAGAGTAATTACAATACAGGTAACCGAAAAGGTTCTGGTTCTCTCTTTGGAGGCAATCAGACACACTAAAGAAATGATTACTTTTGCCCAATTCTGATGTTAAATAAGTGGTTTTTGTTAAGGAGACAACAATAACTTTAGCTGTCTCTGAATTGAGAGGCTACATGAATGAAACCTATGACAATTGAGAGACACCATAGGATTGTAATCGATTTCTATTCTACAACAAACTTACAGTGTTGATCCAATTTTTCATCTGATAGTGTCACAGGTAAATTAGCTTATTGTACAAAAAAACCCCTCTTCAAAAACTAGAATGGGGGTCATTACAGTAGAGTAATTTACAGTTGTGTTAGAGCATGATATAGATGTTACCATCGAGCAGACTTTGAACATGGAGAAACCACTAGACACTAGTTTTGCATGACTTTGTTACAGTGGCTGCAACTAGAAATTCCAGGTTGCCTGCAGCATAAAAATGTACAAAACCCAGTGGTATTGGTTTACTCCCAGAGCCAGTGTCTGATAGGAAGAGCAGGCCTCTGTTGCTTGTACGCTGCTCAGGGTGCTCCATCCATGATCTACGAGCTTGAATGAGTTCCAGAATCCAATCAAACACCTGCAATTTAACTCTTTTAAGTATGGAGTCTCAAAGGACCACATTATACACAGCTTAAACCATTTTAACCATGTAAGACCTCACTACAAGAGCACAAAAAGGACCATATTATACCTAGGTTGCATCATGCTAACTAGTCCTTTTACCTGTCCAAGACGATACCGAGGTTTCTCTAGCTGATGGCCACTGATTTGGACACCGGTACCTTGACATTCAGGGCAAAATAAGGGTCCATTGCTCCCTGGTGCAGTTTTTGCTCTGGCCCTTTGTTGCCTAGTACACATTTGCCCTCTCATTCTCGGACCATCACCTTTTACCACAGCAGGTGCACTCCAAAATTTGGCTTCACAAAGAAGAACCCAGTCAATCAAACAGCAGGTATGGAACACATGAAATGCCTGCAATGATCACAAAAGATAGACAGTTGGTCAAATCACACCCATCTTCATTGTCATCCATGAGATAAATATAGACTGAATAGAAAACACTAAACAAATCATCCTTGGCATCATGCTTCACAATATAAAGCACATTGATCTACTGCATTCAACATTGATTAACAAATGCACTGCAGCAACTTTAAATTTTCATCTTGCCAGAGGGTCTGCAAAGTTGTTAAACCCAATTAACTTAATCCATACCTGCTGTTTCAGACAGCGGTACAATTAACTTAACCCATACCTGCTGTGTTAGTGCTGCCAAACAGGTCAGACAGTGGTACAATGACAAAAGATGAATATCCAAATGTACTTCAAACCCAGGATATACTGTAAACCCAGCCATTCCACTATAGAGGAGAGTAGGGAAGAGCTCATTGCACAAGTCAGGTGTGTGACCAGAGAAGCTTCACCATCTACAATATCCAAAATGCTACAACTGCCCATGTGACAACAGATTGGGCTACTCACTTCTTCCTCAGCAATGGGAAGAATAGCCTGTCGAGCTAAAACATGCATTATCACTTCATTAGCTCTTAATTATAGCCCCAAAACTCAAAATTACCAAACTTTTATTAAAAAGAAACATGATCCTAAAGAGTGTCTATGCCCCGTAAGCCAAACCCTAATTTGGGAGGACCTATCCATCTATAAATAGACAAGCTGCCCACCACTTAGCCCCATCCTGTTTTGTAGATTGTTAGTGCCCTCTCTCTACTGTCCACACCCCGACATCCAGAGGATATCTCAATTCGAGCTGCACCACCAGCTGGCGCATGCATTCAGCCCTCCTACTGCTGTTGGCGACTGTTTCCTGGCAGTCCATACAGCCTACCATGTCATCAAGAGAGCTGTGTTTTGGTGCTGCAGCGGTTGCCTTCATCTGCTAGACTAATTTCCACTATTCTACTGCCTGTCTGCTGTCCCTGATCCAGCTCCACACTGCTGTGTTTGCTGCTGTCACACATATTCAAAGGCTGTCTGCTGCATTTCCTGATCCATTAGAGTACAACACACTCTCCAGCTCATACTCTCTACCTTGGTCCTAGAGACAAGGAGTTCAAGGGTCAATATTTCACCTTTGCATAGTGTGTTTGCTGCATTGAGCATCATATATATTTGGCATTCATTCATTCATTATCTTCTTCAATGTTCACTAGTTTCCCTAACTCTAACACTGTTCTTTAATAGTATGTGCTTTGTTGTACAGTTGTGCTTGTTATTTGTAGACAAGTATTTCTTTAAATGGTATCAAAGCTAGGTGTTCACTCAAGAAACCTAGGCTTTTGATTGAAGAGCTTGGCCTTAGAAATAGGTTCACTAAGGGAAGATGACTTCGAGCACTTCCACATCACTTCAATCTCCCAAACCCTCCATGCAAAGACCCAAGCAAGAGTGGGCCTCACAGCTTGCTCCACAAGGATCCAACACAAGAGGGAGAGACCAAACTACCATGGAGTCCACAGACCGCATGAGTTACACGAAGCAAGTATGATCTTATCCTTATTCTTCAAGCTCAACAACTACTGGAAGGTAAACCTTTGTTATTCCCTTTAGGTTTGGTACACACATCTATTGATTTTGCAAGAAGTACAAACACTCCACATGGGACAGGCCATTCCACTGCAAAAGCCAGCACGAAGTACAAGCCTCTATTTCTCTACTCTTCCATTCACTCCATGTCAAGTATGCCTATTTATACTTCATCTTATCTAGTCCCTACTTTGCAAGATTTTGGGGATACCCCGGAGGAAGAAGGAATTGTTCAATCAATCCACAACAGTGTAAGTTCTAAAGAGGACTATTGTATTTATGTAAAGACAAGATGTGCTTATAAGGAAAAAATTAAAATTCATAAACCCTTCCATAAGTTTCCCTTCTTCTTTTCATTCAAGTCTTGCTTCTCAAGGTCAATTTGAAGACTATTGAAATAGATGAAACATCTCATTCTTCTTTTCCATCTTCATACTTCTTTTCCATCTTCATACACATTTCAATTTCAAAGACTAAATTCAAAAAATCAATTTAATGGATTCACTCACACATCATCATCACCTCAATTAAATGTCCCACCCACTTCTTCCACTACATTACCATTTACCTTTCCTATGCATACACCACCAATGACATCTCATATCACACCATGGTGGGCTTCTTCAAACATAGGCACATCCTTTAGGACCTTTTCTTTTTCAAGTGGTGCAAATGCATCTATGGGGAGGCTCGACCTCTGTCTTACACATTTTTGGGCTTTACACATAGGACACCCTCCCAAGCTTTCCCAAGTGTGGATCAATTGGTACCACAGTTCGTCCAAATGGCCTTACTTAGTGGACCAACCGGTTATGTTCTTATACCTCAGCCTACAATTGAGCAAGGCTATCAGTGCCTCTTCAGGCGGCACCTTTAGGACCATTACAACCTATTTCTACCTACCTATCTCATTCTCCTTTTTATACACCTTATCCCTCTTATCTAACATCTCATACTTTTTCCTCCTCATCAGTCAAGCATGAATTCACTATCAAGTCCCATTTTAATCGGTTCTAACCACACTAAATGGTCAACCCTAAAGAGGCATGTCCTAGACTCCCAAAACTTGAGGGACATTGTACAAAGACTAGAACCCCAATTAAAAGCTCACCTTGTTCCATATAAGATTGTTCATTCTTAGAACACCTCCACCATCATTGAGTTGATACAAAATTTACTCCCAAGGTTTTATTCACAGCTACAACATTTTGACCTTGCATCAAATCATTGGAAACACTTGACCAACCGTTATGTGACTCGGGATAGGACCCATCGTATAAATCTTGATCATGAGCTTCAAGAATTTAGGATCACAGACCAAGATGACCTTAAGATCAAGTTGGCTGAATATTGGTGTTTGCTTGCCAAGTTCTCCACCACAAGGGCTCCTAAGTCCCTTGACAATCAAGTCACATTGTTCCTTACTGACAATGCCCTCATTCTATGAGTTTAAGTGTCAACTATTGCGTTACACTCGACTATTTGATCAATTTCATAGCACATTCTATTAGCAGCCTAGTCAACTCATGTATGAGTTATTCTAGTGATATTTAGGCATTTTATGGTGGCCACATTAGTAATTATTTGGCCATTTTATGTTGGCCAACCTAAGGCATTATTTGTGTTCTTATTGGCCTATTTATTCAAGTTGCTCCTCCACAATCACATCATTCATCAATTGCAAATCCCGTGCATGTGGAGATGCAGCCGGTGCCAATGCCCACGCAGCCAAATGACTCACTATTGTACGCAACTATCTCGTGTTTGGTATATGGATTCCATTTCCTGAGCACATCTTTAAGTTCTCTTCTTTTGCAATGTCCTTGTGTTTTCTCTTTTCTATCTCTTCTGCCTTGTGTTTAGCTGTCTATTTCAGCATTCTTTCACGCTTCTATTGCTGCACCCACTTTCAATTGCAAATCCCGTGCATGTGGAGATGCAGCTGGTGCCAATGCCCACGCAGCCAAATGACTCACTATTGTACGCAACTATCTCGTGTTTGGTATATGGATTCCATTTCCTGAGCACATCTTTAAGTTCTCTTCTTTTGCAATGTCCTTGTGTTTTCTCTTTTTTATCTCTTCTGCCTTGTGTTTAGCTGTCTATTTCAGTATTCTTTCACGCTTCTATTGCTGCACCCACTTTGACATGGTATCAAATTTCAGGATCTGCAAACTGCTCTTGCTGATCGCTTCCTAACTGTTGTCCTTTCCTTCCAACCTAGCAACCGCTTCTACTGCCATCACCCTGTTTCCAGCCTTCTGCAAGCTGTGTTTTTGGTTCACTTGTCTGTGTTTTCATTTCCTATTACTGTTTCTTGCTAATTAACTGCATTTAGTGCCTCCTTAATCTGTACGCCATCTCATGGGCTACGCGTTGATGCCCTTTGATCCATGATCCAGACTCCCTAGGCATTTAAACTGTCATTAAATGCGGTTGTTGCCCCTAGTGTCCTAGCACAAAGTGACACTAGGGTTAGGGTTTATTTTAGGGTTTTCTATGATGGTTAAGCTGCTAGAGTTTCATATTTTATTATTTAAAGACACTTCGTGCCTCATTTTGCACAAGTGTAGCATTATTCGATGTGATCGCCTAGAGCATTGTACTCTCTCTCTCTCTTTTTTTTTTCGTAAAAGGTAATTGTATTAATTACGAAAAAAGTACAAGTTTACTTGATTACAAGATACATGATGACACTAAGCCATCATGTGAAAAGGTTCCAGTACTAAGAGTTACAAAGTCATGGCAAAGACGTAGCGGAAATTGCCATATGCCAGGGACGTAAGTCCTCCAGGGAGAGTATGTCAGAATGCTGAAGAAGATCTATCTACCAATACAAGAGACCCTTAAGCCTAGCAATATGCCGCTGAACATTACAAGCGGAATCAAAAAGAAAAGCATTCCGAATGGTCCAGTTATGCCAACAGCCCCAATATCGAAGAAAGTGAAACACGAGCTTCATATGTGGCTGTGCCGGTGTTGGGTACTTGGGCTGCACAAAGACCCAATCAAAGGGCCTTAGCGAGAAACCAACCACCGCTCGCCAAACGGCTGACAAGAACGACCAGATTTTCTTAGCGATAGGGCAAGAAATAAATCAGTGACGGGCAGATTCCACACTGGTGGTGCAAAAGAAACAATTGCCGTTGGAGATTCGTCACTTGGAAAGAGCCGAAGCAAGCGGAAGACCCCCAATCATCACCCTCCAAAGAAAGACCTTATATTTGAAGGGTGTCTTGTTCAACCACCCCTCCATCACAGTTGCCCTCCACCATGACCGGGATTTACGCAATCCCCATAGAGCATTAGCTTTAGTAACCAACCATTGATGATCTTTAACCAGAAGATGATAGACCTAGTTAGCGGAAGCTTTGCCTAAACTCAGCCGGCCTTCAAAGTCCCAATCTTGCCAAGGACGATTTGAAGCAAGGGCAGGAAAGGGTTGTCTGCTCTGGAGCACCATCAAAAGCTGTTCCCATAAATGCCTGTATCCACGAGGGATCCTGAAAATCCTCCTGGCTGTACGAAACGATATTAACACATTGCGGCTGGCAAGGGTGGCATCCGCGACTAAAGTTACGCCCAAACGTGCCATACAGTTGAATTGTGGTCGAAGCTCTTGTTTATCTTTCCATGAAAGTAACCGCGAGACTGCCAGCAATTCCAATTGAAAAGAATTAGCAGCTAAGCGATCCTCCGCCGAATGCCACTGAGCCTTTCGAAGGACCAGTTTCCAGGAACATACCAAATGGGCAAGCAGTGATGAAGAAGAACTGGAGAAGCGAGAATCGGCATTAAGAACATACCACCAAGAACTCTGGATTTGGGTATTGCCATGCCGAAGCCCATGGCAAAATCCTCAAGGAAATAATGGGCTATAACGACCCACGGATGATGATCTGAGCACATGGCGCGGAAAAGAGACCAACGGAGGGCCAGCATGTGAGTTTGGGCATCCAAAATAGCTCCTCCACCCATGCGTTTGGGGGTGCACGCATGCGACTAAGAAATCCAGGAAATGCCTGCATGCAAGGAATCCTTCTTCCATAACATAAAACGAATAGACTGAGTCAGAGCATTCAGAGTAGTAGTAGCCCAGGGCAGCAAGGGCAAGAAATATGTGAGCATCGGCAACATAATTGTCTAGGCTACTTTGAGGCGAACGTGGAATGGCTAGGCCTGAGACTTCCAATACAGGAACTTAGCCGCCAGTTTCTAAGAAATCCACTGTAGAAGCTGCTTTGGGGGAACATCAACACCCAAGGGGTACCCAAGATGCCTGACAATGGAGCCACGAGGCACAACGTACCCTGCCAGTTCAATGACTACAAATCCGACTCCGTGTAGTTGAGAATGGCTGATTTCAACGCATTGATTGCGAAGACCGGAAGCCTGACCAAAGAGAGCCCAAACATCCAATGCTTTGCGAAGGTTATCCTTGTCCGCAACGCAGAATCATAAAGCTGTCATCAGCCAAGGATTGACTAATGAAATGCTATCCAGAAGGAAGCGACAATCCAGCCAACTGAGTGGAAGTTGCCATATGAGATAACATCGAAAGAACTGGATGAGTCACAAGGCAAAGAAGAAAGGGCTCAAAGGGCACCCCTGTCTAACAGAGCGGGCAAGGACAAATGGCTCGGTAACGCCTCCATTCAACATGACTCGCGAAGATGCCGCTGCACTGATGATGTAGATCAGTCGAGATATCCGATCACCAAAGCCCATAGCAGGCATAAGCTCTACAACAAAAGATCAGTCCAGATAGTCGAAAGCCTTTTCCAGGTCCAATTGAATCAGTACGACCTCCTGATTAGAATGCCTTGCATAATCAATCGCCAGTTGCACATTTAATACATTGTGCAGAATGTTTCGGCCCTTAATGAAACCATATTGAAGAGGTCATCCAAGAAATCAGCCAACACGGCAAAGGAGTTCTGCAGACCAGATTTGGAGGTAGACGGCATATCTGCTGGCTTGGGGATGGAACGGGGATAACGACGATCCCACGGGATAATGACGTTGCCTCTGGTATCAAAAGCCAGCTTAGCAGGTGGACCCTTTGGACGATCCGAATACACTCTCCGAGTGGGCTGAGGACGGGGGGCAGAGGAAACCATAGCAGGAGCAGAGTGCTCCGAAGGCAACATTTCTTTCCTGCGCATATAAGTACGCATGGAATCTTGTGATGCAAAAGGCACAGAATTCTCCATGCCAGCAACCACCCTGGTACCTTTTTTTGCACGTACTTCAACCCAGTCTGTGCCACGGGAATCCAAACCCGAAACCTGTTGTTTACCTTTACCCAGAACTTTAGGTGGGGTGAATAGTATCCTGCGACGGGGCATCACACACCATATCTTCCATGGGCAGCGCAACATGCCCAGCATCTGAAGTGTGTTGCTGCTCTGGGCATTCGGCCATGAAATGCCCTAATTTTCCACAGGAAAAGCAATGTCCTGCAAAATTGCCCCATTTCAAACGAAAATGTAAAGGATGCATGCCAGAGCAATTGAGACGTAACCACGCAGGCCTTTTCCTAGTAGTGTCCCATAACATACACAAGCGGTTACGATTCACGGCCCTTAAACTTGGAGGGACCAGAACAGTGCCCACAGCGGCCATGGCGTCCTTCAACAGTGGCCAATAAACAGCCGGACAATTTTCCACTTCAACCCATACAGGGCATTCCCGTTGCAGCAGGCGCTGAAAAACTGCCATTGGGCGCCATGGTACAACATGGACCAAACGGCGATCAAAAAACAAAGGCAGTTTAGACAGGAGAGCAGTACGGTGCGTCTCAGATTTCAACAGCACCTCAAAAAAACCTCGGGGCCCCACAAGAATCTCTTCAACACATTCCCCTTGTAGCAGACTGTGCAGCCACAGGTGAATACGGGAAAGCTGGGGGATTCTACCAGTGAAGAAGAGTATCACAGCGCGATCATAGAATACTGAAAAGGAGCGCAAGACAGATTTCGGGTGGACAGTGGCTTCCAAAACATCTTCCGATGCAGAGTCAGAAAAGACTTCCTGATTATGTTGAACATAATCGCCAAGTAGAGTGTTGGCAAACTCTAGCAAATGCTCCCAGTCAACATCCTGAGAGTCCGCAGAATCCGAAGCAACCTAAGCATAGGAACGATCCTGATGATCCATTGTCTCTTCCGAAGTATGCTTGGTGCGTTTGCCTGCAGGCTGAAAGTCAGGAGCAGTGGGCACCTCTTCATTGCACGGAACCATATCGTCGGGTTCCTCGGTATCAGAGTCCGGACCAAGCGCTGCCACCGTTTGGTCTATAAAATCCAGATCCAGACCAGCCATATTGTATCACTGCGTATACCGGTCAGAGGCCGAATGAAGATCTCACGCGAGGCAGGAATGCGCAGGCCGCTCTCTCTCTTTCTTAGGCAAAACGGACCCGGCACTGGACTGACGAAGAAGCTTGGGAAGCGCGTGCACAGAAACAGACGGCCGCTATGCAGAGAAGGCACGTCCACAGGTAGGGAAGGGCTCGTTCCCTTTGTTGGCTCGCGCTATCGCGCGCTCTGTGTGGCAACCTGGGTGTGACTGGCTGCTGCCCCTTGGTAGCAAAACGGGCAGATCAGAACGGGCAGCAGGAGAGGGCGACGGAACGTCCAAGCAGAGGGCACGCTCTCTCTCTTTCTCTCTGTCTCTCAGGCGGGCGGGTCTGAGTGCGAGCGGGTCCGAGGGCAGTGTCTGATAGCGGGCAGGTCTGATGACGATTGACGACGGCCGACGACAGGCGCAGGTCTGACAACGGGCGCAGGGCTGACGATGACGGACGACGGGCGCAGGGCTGACGACGACGGACGACGGGCGCAGGTCTGAAGAGGACGGGTGCAGGACTGACAAGGGGCGCAAGGTTGACACGGACTGGCGACGGGTGCAGGTCTGGTGAGCAGGGCAGACGGCGACGGACGACGAGCGCAGGTCTGAAGAGGACAGGCGCAGGACTGACGAGGGGCACAGGGGTGACGCGGACGGACGCAGGTCTGGTGGCGACGGGCGGTCTGACGATAGGCGAAGAGGAACAAGCGTGACGACGGGCGCAGGTCAGAGGACCGACGGCCGAACAGCACGCACAGGCGGCGACATTCTCTCTCTCTCTCTCTCTCTCTCTCTCTCTCTCTCTCTCTCTCTCTCTCTCTCTCTCTCTCTCTCTCTCTCATATTAATTCATTACTTATACGTGATTGAGTATTGTTGTGCATCGATTAATTCTTCCATTCTCATTCATTTTCCATTAAATTAAACAATCACTCCACACCTAGGCCAATGGTGGTATTAGAGCCAAGTTTCTTCATCACCCTCGCTCTCTCTCTCTCTCTCTCTCTCTCTCTCTCTCTCTCTCACATTAATTCATTACTTATACGTGATTGAGTATTGTTGTGCATCGATTAATTCTTCCATTCTCATTCATTTTCCATTAAATTAATCACACAATCACTCCACACCTAGGCCAACGGTGGTATTAGAGCCAAGTTTCTTCATCACCCTCGCCATCGCTCGCGATCATTTTCTCACAGCCATTGCCATTAAGCACCACACCTCAGCCGGTTACTTCTCGAAGCCATTGCCATTAGGCCAACTTTTGTCACACTAGTTTTCATTGCCCCAACTAGTGGTCCCGATAGTTGCACAACACCATGCTGCCATTGTCGGTGCCAATTAGTCTTGCCTTCAAAAACTTCCTTACATGCGTGGCTCTCGCCTACTAGCCGCTCCCCTGATCACACCTACATTTCTATTGTTTTGGTCACACGTGCAAACTCAGTATGAGATTAAGCTAGGCATTTATCTGTTGGACAGGCAATAGGACAGACAGCCAATGCTTGAAAAGCAATGTGCAAGTCGCTGCATCGTCCCCTAGTTGCCGTCTATCCACCGCCTCAAGTGCCATCTTCAATTTGTCTACCCATCATCGATCCCACGCTACCGCGTCCCGTCCCAACACGCCTGCTCGTCGCACCCCGCTCCTAGACACCACATCACCTATATACCATGCCCCGGTGACCTACCAACGTGACACCTCTGCCGCCACACGCTTCAATGATCGCGATCCATAATTGCCAACAGCCCGCGAACACGTCACCACATCTATCACCTTGTTCCTAATCAGTCGACAAATTGTCGTATCTTAATTATTCATTACTTTCAAATTCCAATCAGGCCCCTGTTTCTACACTTCTACCCCTCTTAAACACAAATTAAGCCACATTTAAGGGTTCTCATCAAACTGACCAAATTTGATCCAAATTTCATCAAAATTAGGAGATTTTCTATCAAATCCGCCAAATTCTTCATCGGATCGAAGAAATTTGATGCATGCTCTTCATTGAATTTGGGCTTTTTACTAAATTGGCCAAATTTCACCAAAAAATTTTCGACAAATTTGGGGCTTTTCGAGAATTCTTCATCGACATTGAGGCAAAATTCATCATCAGGTGCAACATTCAGTATCCTTCGGGTACAAATTTTGCAAAATATCAAATTTCTCTTCAATTTCTCGATACAATTTGGAGATTTTCGTCATTTGAACCCAATTTCACCCCAATTTCTTCCAAATATTTAGGGCTTTTCTGAAATTCATTAAATTTCATCAATATCGAGGCTCAATTAAGCTAAAGGTGCGGCATTCGGCATTAATTGGGTGGCATTTACCCAATTTCTTCAATTTCTCTTCATTTTTTAGGTAAATTTTGGAGCTTTTGCCCAATTCCACCACCACTGAGGCGCCCAAAATTTGGGGCTTTTGCCTCAATTCATCTTCTTGGCCCTCGACATGCTCCAAAATCATATTATTCGGCTGCTGGCCCTGTTCTTTCCCGACATTGAAGACAAATTTGATTATTTTGGCGTGTTATTAGGCAAATTTTCAATATATTCTGCTGCTGTCTGCATTATTGGAGCATTTCCAGCCATTAATCTCTGATTTCAGCATATTGCTGATTACCGCCAATCAGGTAATATTCATTTCGGAAAATATTTACTCTGCATATTTTCTCACTCCTCAACAGAAAAACAGCAAGAGCAATTATTATTCTCCATATTATTTGACTTCAGTGAGGCAAACAGCAATTCTTCTATCAGTGACTTATTATTATTTGGGCATCTATTTTCTCTCTCTTCACATGGAAAATATTATTTTATTGCTGATCATCACTCATGGCCAGCAATAATAATGATTTGTTGGACATGCTTGGCACCAACAAGCTTGACGTCACCAATTACCCAATGTGGGCTTACATGATGCAACATGTTCTTGTCGTGAAGAATCTATGGCATATTGCCAACGGCACCAAGCAAAGGCCGGCTTCTCCAACACCTGCACCACCTCTTGCTTCCACCTCGCGAGGTGAATCTCATTATGCCGAATCATCTTCTTCAACAACATCTCCCACTCAAGATCAGATTCAACAGGATGGCCGTGACGCCCAAGCCCATGCCCTAATCACTTCTCAGTGAAGAAAGCCATCATTCCACACATCCAATCATGCAAAACATCCAAGCAAGCTTAGGATAAGCTTGCATCACTATATCAAGTGCGCAATGAAGTGTGTGTTGCTTGCCGACATAAGCAACTGAAAGACGTTCGCATGGAAGGAGGTAATATGGATGCCTATCATACAGGCATTAAAGATCTTATTGAGCAATTATTAAATATTGATGAAGAAGTTCTTAATAACCAGCTCGTTTCCATCACTCTTACTGGTCTATTGGAGTCATATCAAGGTTTTGCTACTACCTTGTGGTTGGTAACTATGGGTAACCAAGTTACCTACAACTTCGACTAGCTTGTGTCTCTTTTGTTGCAAGAGTAGCAAAGCCGTTTCAACCGCAATGATACTATGGCAACCGAATGCTCCTTTTCCACCCATCATCGTGGAAAAACCAAGCCCAAGCTAAAAAAACAAGATTGGTGATCAAAAAACAGCAAACTTTCATGCCGGTCATCCTTCTTCCTCCACCCCTTCTACATCAAAGACACCCTTCCATCCTGGTCCATCCTCTTCCAATCCTTCCAAGTGTTGTAGACGAGTCTGTGCGCGAGCTAAGTCGAGAGTGCAAATGCAGAGAGTTGAGAGCAATTGAGTGAGAGAAAGAGTGTCAGCACGACACAATGGGTATTCGGTACAATGACAATGTACCACATTTTAGGTTTTGAATATATATAAAGTACAAAGTGTAAGGGTGCATTCACACCCGAACACAATAAACGGCACGGTGACCCTTCATTCCCAACAACCTCCCACCTAAAGGCAACGTGCTTGAAGGTAGAGGAAAGAATCAACTAAGTGTATGTATGTACAAAGCTGAAAGGCACATATACTACCCAGCCCCCATCATCTGGCGACAATGAGCAAACCGCTCGGCTGGGAGACCTTTCATGAGAAAGTCTGCAGAATTATCATTTGTATGTACCTTGACAAGCTCAATGCCTTTGCTATCAAGGACATCCCTGATGAAGTGATACTTCACCTGTATGTGCTTTGTCTTTGCATGAAAGACAGGATTCTGTGCTAGCATGATAGCACTCTCACTATCATAGTGGAAGATAGGAACCTTTGTAATCCCAAGCTCTCTCACCAAACGTAAAAGCCATAAAGCCTCTTTGCATGCCTCTGTGGCAACCACATATTCTGCCTCTGTAGTAGACAGTGCAACACACTTTTGCAGCCTAGATACCCAAGAGATTGCTCCTCATGTGAACATAAACACATATCCTGAAGTAGACTTCCTGCAGTCAGGATGGCCAGCATAGTCTGCATCTGTGAAATCAACAACAGATGACTTCTACTTACCAAAGCAGATACGCAAATCCTTTGTGCCCTTAAGGCATCTCATGATACCCTTCACTGCTTCCCAATGCTTTTTGCCAAGATATGCCATGTATCTACTAACTACTCCCACCGCAAATGCAATATCAAGACATGTAGCAACCATAGCATGCATCAAGCTACCAACAACTGAAGCATAAGGTATCTTGGCCATTTCAGCCTTACCATCATTTGATGTAGGGCTATCATCTGCACTAAGTTTCACATATGGAGGCAATGGTACACTAATAGCTTTTCCCCCTCCATATTGAAGCGTTGCAAAACTTTTGTAATATACTCCTGCTGTGACAGATAAAGAAGACCCTTTGATCTGTCTCTGAGTATATGCATGCCAAGAATGTGATTTACCTCACCAAGATATTTCATATCAAAGCTATTGTGTAGACTCTGCTTCAAGGAGTCAAAGGAATGAACATCCTTGCCTACAATTAGCATGTCATCCACATACAATACCAAGAGAATAAGGCTACCATCTGTTGCCTTCTTTTCCCTTTGCAACAAAACCATCAGGTTGCTACATATAGATTTGCTCATGCAAATCATCATGAAAGAAGACGGTTTTTACATCCATCTGTATGGGTTCCATCTCCTCAGATGCAACCAAGCCCAAGATGGTTTGCAAAGTAGTCATTTTGACTACAGGAGAAAAGATTTCATCAAAATCAATTCCATATTCTTGCTTGTATCCTTTAGCAACCAAGTGAGCATTGTACGTAGGCAAAGAACCAGAAGTAACTTTCATTTTGTAAATCCATTTGCAGGGTAGCACCTTTTGTCCTTTTGGCAAAAGTACCAAATCCCGAGTGTCATTCTTCATGAGAGATTCCATCTCTGATAGCATTGCTTTTTGCCATTTCCTACTATCTTGTTTGTCCATTGCTTCCTAGAAGCATGATGGTTCACCACAATTTGTTAACAGGACATAAACAGCCACATAGTTTACTCCAAGAACAAATTTACTTGGTTGTTTTTGCACTCTAGTCGACCTACGGACCCAGTGGTAAATATTTGCTGGCTGTTCAACCTGTAAATCTATATTAACAGCTTGTTGTTCTACAGGTACAGGTTGCTGTATAACCGGTTCAGGTTGTTCCAAGTGCACATGTTCTTGCTGAATTTGTGGGACATCATGGGTAAGATCTTGCCGATCATTTACAGCATCATATCTTGCATTTTTAGAGACATTTTCAGCAGGTATTTGCTGCTGTCTAATGGGCATTCTTTGCTGTCCAATTGGTACATCCTCCTGGAATACAACCCTTCCAATTTCCTCTGTTCTTTCGGGCTGTTTGTGCATGCGATTTTCTCGGGAGATGACATCATTGCTATGTACTACTTTTCTTTTCTCGGAATCCCATAATCTATATCCCATTTCACCTTCATCACCATATTCTAGGAAAATACATTTACAGGACTTTGACTCAAGTTTGTTGCGTTCTTCCTTGCATATGTGCACAAATGTCTCGCAGCCAAAAACTTTCAAGTGTGCATACAAAGGTGGCTTGCCCGGACCACGCTTCTTGGGGAACTTATCATGAGGACATGTATTTTTCAAACCTCACTTTAACATGTGGATTATTTTTTAATCACATGATTAAGTAAATGTTGCACATGTGAGGTGCAACTGGGGTTAAAGTAAATTTGCAAGCCCAAGACCCGAAGAAATCACGAGATGTCAAAGGCAAAAGTTGCTATAAGTTATGCCACACAAGTACTTAGTGGTATTTGGTGCCAATTGTTGGCCTAGGTCATTCATTTGGCCATAAGTATCACTTGGTGACACTAAAGAAGTGGCCTTTAATGGTACCTAACGCTAATCTGATAATCAAAGATGGCGCAAAGACACTCGAGAATGGAAGTTGCCTAGCCAATTTAATAATTGGACAATTACATTATTTTTTAGGGTACCAAAATAATTATTAGATTAATTTTTAATATTTAAAGACTGAAAATTAATATTTAATTATAGATAATGCTGAAAAAAACCATTTGAAAGGCTGCTACTTGTCAAAAATACCCATGCAAGACTGAAAAATGTCTTTAAAGAGGCATTTTTAGTATATTCAACCTGCAAGAGAGAGGGAGGAGATGCTGCTGGGTCTGATTTGCAGTCATTGGAAAACCTTCTGAGCCAACCAGGGGCAAGAGAAGACCAGTTAACAGCAGGTGACAACATCTACAAGGTGTTGAGACAGGGCAGCAACAATAAATGACTAATTTTCTTCAGTTCTTTGCATCTACAAGCTGTTATGGCAAGGCAACAGCTGGATTTGACTGATTTTCAGTCATTCTTCGCGACAAAACTCTGAATTTTCTCTCTACATCTTTCTCTCTCATCTCCCAACCATTTCATAGCCTTGCTCCGAAGATCTCAGCATTTGGACCCTTGGAGACTAAGAAATTGTAAATTTCCCTGTTGCAAACCCTAATTTACATCAGAAAGTAGGGTTTAGCAACAGCCTTGGAAAGCGTGTCAGAAATTGGAAGCTCCAAGACTTGGATTCAACAAGGCTAGCCAGCCATTGAATTTGGGGCATTTCCATCGTCTATGAAGTGGGTGAAGGTCAATTAAGTGCCTGAATCAAGGGGCAAAATAGATTGAAGACTTGCTGGTCACTTTGGACAGCAAGGGGAGTTTGGATTGCGAAGGGAATTGGGATAATCCCATTGTAAATCAACTTCTTTTTCAATAAAGCTAAAGAAATACCAAAAGGGGCATCAATTTTGGAGCCAATCAAGTGTGCATTGTCCAAGATCAGTAGGTAAATTTGTGTTTTCAAATTTGGATTAATTGTTTGTTGCTATAATTGAGTTGTAATCAGGGGTTGTTTTACCACCCATCCACGGAAGGAAGGCTGGTTACAAAACTCCCCCCCTCCCCCCCCCAAAGACCTGTTCGGTGACCGATTAATCAAGTATGCGGCTGTCATAACAACCTCTGCCCAAAAACCATGGGATAAAGCAGCATGTGACAGCATTGTACGAACATTGTCTTGAATGGTTCGATTCATATGCTCTGCAACACCATTTTGGGGCAGATTATGAGGAGCAATAAGCTCCTACTTAATCCCTTTGCTGTCACAAAAGTCTTGAAAGGCTTTGGACACATATTCCCCACCATTGTCAGAGCAAAGGCATTTTGATGTCTTGTTGGTCTAATTTTCAGCAAGTGCTAGGAATTTTTTAAATTTATCCAAGGCCCTGTCTTTGCGACGGATTGTATAACCGAAACTTTGCGTAGGGCATCATCAACAAAGGTAATAAAATACTTCTTTCCCCCTTAAGATAACCCTAGCATTTGACATACATTTGAATGTACTAACTCTAAGGGTGAAGACTTTAGAGAAAGACATTTTTTGTGTGACGTTTGAGCATATTTACCATAGATACAATGATCACAGTGTTCAAAATCAGCATACCTCAAACATGGTGAATAACCCAAATGAGAGAGCACTTTCATTCCAGATTGACTCATGTGTCCCAACTGACTATGCCACAAAGAAACACTTGGCTGCTCAATTATGGTGACAACATTGTCACGCACACTAGATACATGCAAAGGATACAGAGTATCACTTTTGGATCCCTTGGCAACAATACAGGAGCCCTTACATATTTTCCATTTGCTATCCCCAAAGGTGGTGTGATAGCCTTCATCATCTAGTTGCCTTGTGTTGATCACTCTTCTTGAGCTGAGGCACATGTCTTACATTATGCAAAACAAACATGGAGCCATACTGAAATTCCAGTTTCACACTGCCAATACCTGCAATTTTACGTGCATAGTTATCCCCCAAGTGGACAACACCACGTACAGTACCATTGTAGTCAGAGAACCACTCATGATGTGGTGACATGAAACAACGCACCTGAATCAAGTATCCAAGTGTGAATGTCATTCTCAGAATCTGCAATCAATGCATGTGCATCCAAAGAAGAAGCTAGAAGTACATCACCGTCACTGTCATTATCATGAGTAACTACATTAACCTCTTTTATTTTCACATTGCTCTTTTTGGCATGTTGGTTGTCCTTGTTTTCAGCCTTGTTGGCTTCATTGTTTTTGTTCTTACCCTTCTCTTTCTTCAGCTGAAAGCAATCCCTTTTGTAGTGCCTCTTTTTGCCACAATGATGGCACTCCACATTCTTTCCACAAGATTTGTTGCATGCTCGGTTTTCAGAACTGCTCTTATGCTGAAATCTGCCTCTAGTGTGTAATGCATTTGAAGACTTGTTTGTTGAGTTGTTCTACCTATTGAGTTCTTCCATCAGCAAAGAACTCTCCACATCAGAGTATAACAACTGAGCATTCAAATTACTCAAAGCTATCATGAAAGTATCCCAACTTTCAAGTAGAGTGCATAGCAAGAAGCTTGCTTTGAACTCTTCATTGATACGAAAATCCAAAGCAATCAGCTGACTGAAAATTGAGTTAAACTCATTCAAATGTACAGACATGGCTGTATCCTCTTTCATGCGAAAGTCCATCAATTTTTTCAGCCAATAAACCTTGCTGGCTGCACTTTTCTGAGCATACAATTCTTCAAGCCTTTGCCACATTGCATATGTTGAATTCAACTTCTCAATGTTGAAGAGCAAGTCGTCTGACACGGAGAGCTCAATGGTAGAGCGAGCAAGTTCGTTCGAGTCATCCCACTCGTCTTGTTCCATGTTTGCTGGTTTGATTCCCTTTGTTTTGATGGGCTTTACATGTTTCTTTTGCACCAAGACATTATAGCATTGTTTCTGCCAAATTGCAAAATTATGGGCACCCTCAAGCTTCTTAATGTGCAAAAGATTACCGTTGTCACTATTTCCAACCATAATTTGCAGCCCCAAATTGACTAACCAGTCACCAAAGGCAAGCCCAAATATGACACAAGTGACCACAATGCACAAGAGTACCAACCAGCAATGAAAATCCCAAGATTGCAAAAATTTTCAGATCTGCAAATGAATTTTCAGTAATAAAAAATATCGTTTGCTGCACTCCTCAAGCAATTTCTAACACAATTAGAGATCAAGCCACCAGTTTGTTAGAAATCAAGCTCCACCCGTCAGTTTGTCTTGGTGTGTAACCGACATCTGTGACAGCTAGTGTACAGCTGTCTCCATGTGACTACATTAAATAAGTCAGGTTAGTAGTTAGTCAGTGACTTGACTAGAGTTAGCCAGTCTAGTCAGTCTAGTTTACTATACATTGTATTGGGTGTTTTAGTGTTATGTTGCATAATGAAGAAAAGACATTGAGAGCCTGTAGGCTCACGGATATGGAGTTTTCCCTGTCTCTCTCTCTCATCTTTAAACATGGTATCAGAGCATCCACAAGACTGGGCTCTGTGGAGTAGAGCATTGCAGAAGATGACTTCAAGACTGACCTGAAGGGCTGGAAAAAGAAGAGGACTGACTGTCATTTTCACTATTTTGGTCACACAGAGGTATGCATTGTTGAAGGAGAGTAGCCATTGATCAAGAGGCTGTTGGTGACCCTGCTGGAGCATCTGAAAGTCCCTATTGAGCCTATGCAAGCCTTGTTTTATGTATAGGCTCAAATCAGCCATTGTGTACAGCAACAACCCCTGCTGAATCTGCGTGAACTGCGCATGTAGGGCTGATGGACTGCAACTTGTGGAAACTCAAATGGGGCACTTGAACAAGACCCATAAGGCATGAATGCTCACTCTTGAAGGTACTTGAAGAGTACAAGAGACAAATGCTTGTGTGGGAGCTATGTTATGAGCTGGAGTAATAGACACAGATCTATAATCAGTTCTGAACTGCTGTGAAAATGAATGGACAGCTGCATTCAGTCATTATTGACATACAAGAGCTTTGTGTTACACTCAGAAGGCATCTTTAAAGCACAAGAATGTGTCAAAGCATGTATACATTGGATCTAACGTCTTGGAGCTGAGATTTCTTGCTCAGAACACTCAGATCTGAAAGCCACTGACAGGCTGGAAACTGTCATACACAGTGAATAGCAAGCATTGTATCTTGCTGAAGCAATACATGTCACTTTGGAGCTTCTATCACCTATATGAACTGACATATGCATGCTGAATGTATGGAGGATTGTGGAAAGCATTGGATGCTGCTGAATACTCAAATCTGGACCTAAAATAATTGCCTTGACAGTGCTTGGGCTGGTTATGAACAGTCATGCATTCTATGACAGTGATTAATGAAGACAAGTTGTCTATGCCTACCCAAATGCTCATGTATCGAACCTATCACTTCAAAGTGAATGTATGACATGACTTGAAGACTTTTTGGAGCTGCACTGTTTTGTGCTTCTATGCCTATGTATGGCTTGACACATGTACTAGCAGCTATCTGGGAAGTTCTGGGACATGTATGCATGTTGTTTTTGGATGGAACCTTCACTGTAGATGGAACCCTCTGAGATGCATGGACTGAAGAAGGACAGGTGCGAGGAGACTCCTCCCGTCATCGATCACGAAGCTCCTGATAATCCCGTCTCCGCTCAGAGGAATGATGTGAAAGAAGCTCATCCTCTGAGTCGTCAAAGCCTGAAAACTGATAAGACATCTTCCAAATCTGCAAACACCAAATACACCAAAGAAATCTTTGCCGATGCCGAAGAATGACCAGCAGAAGGGTCACCAACCACCAAAACGCAAGCTATGGAGGCCTACAAACACTTGGAGCTGCAAAACGCAATGATGTTTGATGAAGATCACCTAGACAGAAACCGCCAAACACAAAACGCAGCCTGGGAGATTGGCGCCTGCAAGAAAAGGGCCCACAAAAGGTGGAACAACCTCCAAAACAGCAAAACGCAGCTTGGAGTAGTGTCGCCTAGCTGTAGGGATGGCCACCTCGTAGAAAACGCACCCAGGAAGGAAGTGTTGATGACGTGGCAGCCTCAGAAACAGCCGCCTGCAGCAAACGCAAGAGTTGGAGTCGCCAGTATGAGCCGCCTTGGCTATTGGGAAGGAATCGACAGCAGCAAAAGAAGGGGATGGTGTCTCTCCGTCGGGGAAGATCCCCGTGCTCTCAGTTAGGCGATGATACCATGTGAGAGTGCGCAACGGAAGAAGAAACGCGAACACAGAGGAGAGAGAGAGAGAGAGAGAGAGAGAGAGAGAGAGAGAGAGAGAGAGAAAGCAGAGAATGAAGGAAGAAAATCTGCACTAACTGAAATGAATGCTGAATACTCTGAAATGGACTGATCAGTCCCTGCACGCAGCCCGACGCGTCAGTGAGGGCACCAGATCAGGCTGGAAACGAAGGCAGAACCAATGCCGGAGTGGGGGAGGAGAGAGACTGTGCTGAACCTGCGAAAACAATGTGTATGGCTGATGGGGGGGCTGCTATATATAGCCCCCCAGCCATAAAACTGGCCGACTGGCCAAAAACTGGCCGACTGGCCAAAAACTGGCCGACTTGGCCAAACTGGCCGACTGCACCAACAAGCAGCCTCCAAAGGCTGACTGCCACAAAAAACATCTACACCTAAACTGACAGAGGTCCTCTGTCTCCTGCCACACTCTGACAGGAGCTCACAACCAGGAGATGACCGACTGACACTGAAATAGAGCAGGCTAACAAGAATATCCCACCCTAAGCCAAGTCATGCACCAGAGAAGACTAGGTATTGTGGTAGAGAAAACTAGGGAATGCTAAAACCTACAAAGGCAAACTTACTAAGCACTGCTCCAACCCGGCCATGCCATAGAACATAGCTTCCCTCCCTAATATGGAACCACCATCCAAGTTAGTCGGACTCAAGAGTCAATGGAGCAACCATCTGTCTGGTAGCTGAACAGAACTAGCCAAGGTACAAAAAACCACAGTGACCCTCTTTGGATCGGTCATCATTTTGTTGATCAATCAACATGATCACCATGAATGAAGCATTGACATCATCTCATCTAGATAGCATACATGTGGGGCCACCAAAAGTCACCGAAAAGTGGCCACCAAGAGTCACCGAAAAGTGGCCACCAAGAGAACTCGATGAAGCATGCCAAAAACCACCCTCCTCTAAAGATGACTTAAAGAGCACCAAAGATACAAAAGGAATCCACAATGCTTAGAGCACAGTCAAAGCAATAGATAAAGAACCTGCAAAACTGCGACTAAAAGACAAGCATCCTTTAAGCTAGAAAAGAAAATCTTAGAAAGATAGGTTAGACTATGATGAAGAAATCTCAAGCTACTCAGATAGAAAAGTCAAAAAGAAGATCAGCCAGTCAAAAGTGAAATTATATCACTTGGCTACTGCAATAGTCCCCCCACTTGAAAATGCAGCAGAGGAGAGGTCACCTGCCTGAAAACACAGGCACCTAAGGTCTGTCCAGCACTAAACACAGTGCTGAGAGAAGTAGAAACAGGCCGCCCTGCTCAGCTGTACTGAAAATGCAAGGGCAGCAGCACTTGTAGATGACATCTAGCTGGTCAGAAAACAGACGGCAGCTCCTCTTTGCAAACTCCAGCTCTCATGCCTGGCTCTAATACCATGTGAGAGTGCGTAGCAAAAAGAAAAGGCTACACGAAGTGAATCGGGTTTGCTAAAGGATGCATAAATGGAGTGAGGGGGGAAAGGCTGCTGGTAAATAGGCAAACTGAGGCCACAACTACCATACAAAGTGGCTAGGCCCAAAATGTGGGTGCCCAAGTCAGCCCACTCAAATGACCAATACGGTCACTGTACCAAAAATGAATGCACCAATACCACCTCCACCAAAAGTGTCTAAAACACAGAACAACAGGCGAACACTATATCAGAGCTCCTAATGTCCTCGTCTAACTCAAACAGCAGCTCACAGGCAACAGATGACTGTACTTGACACACATGACTACTAATAGAAACATCAACCCTCATCATACCTATCCTTCTTCTCTCTACCCACACTAAAAACTACAAAGAAATAGCATGAGCCCAGCGATTGATACAAAGAACAAGGTCAATGATTATACAACCATGCAGGAAATTTACCCATAGAGGCAGAGAGATGAGAACAAAGATGGTTGCTTATACAAGTATAAGAAAGATATGGAGGGCTACCTAATAGAAAGGCAGTGGACTATTGGTGTCCAAACTAAGAGTATTAGGAATGGATTCTTGTCAAATTACAAGAAGTATGCGGCACAAGTCAAGTTTTAATTCATGTGACTAGCCCTACTCTTGCTATGTTCAGGAATAATGGCTTCCTCGAAAACAAAAGTCTACATACTCAATGATGCATTATTTACATTTAAGTAATAAGTCGAAAGATAATGCACCCTACACATTGTAAGCTCAAATACATGATATCAATCATGTGTAGTAGGCCCCATCAATGGCCACATAGCCATCCTACTAGGCTACATATCATAAGAACTTTGCAACCGTCTCAGCAATTTTCTATGTCACAACTTCACACTTGACCTCTAAAGAAACTCATGTGCATTCTCTAATAAATAGAGCTTGCAACCCTACTTTTCATTCCTCGTATCCAACCTTAATGCCATATGATTGTCGCAAGAAAACATACCCCACACTTATTTCTGCTGCTACACATCATTTGTCCTGTCTCTCGATTCAACAATGCAGCAACATCTTTGCCAGGAAGCATTTGCTGATGACAAATAAAGCAAAACCTATCTAAAGAGTTCAACCTCCGTTTCTTTAGTGCCTTGCGAAGAGAAATGTGTGAGAAGTCTCTTGTGAGAAAAAGGCTGCCTCTTTCCCCTCGCTGCCTCCTTGTCTCAGCACCGTATCGACTAATGCCACCATCTCTAACAAGTGGATCAACAGATAGCAAATTGTTAAGAACCACACACTTTGTCCCCTTCTTGCGAAACTCTGCCTGTTGCAGTTTTTCATTAGACTCAGAGCAAACAAAAGCTGGCTTCCAGCCTCCCCTTCTTCCAATTACATCACTGTAAGGGAAAATTATTACAGAATAAGCTGCTGGTTCACTTGCTTTTCCTGACTGCAGGTCAAGGACTTCTGCTGCATTGCTCTGACCAGGCAGATGACACCAGACTGCCTTCACCTGCCTAGAAGGCTCGGATTGTGCCTCCTTGAGTAACACTTGCCCTGACCCAATAAATTCAAGTGAGGAGGCAGGGAGCGCAGCCAGGGATTCAGGGTCTGTAAAAACAGATTTCAATGAGTTCATCAAGTCACTCTTGACCCCCCTCCCCTTTACCTTGCCACCTGACTGCTCAGTATCACCATGGTTATCAGACTTCTGAGGCATTTGTACAGCTGACAAACTGCTCTCTTCTGCGCAAGATGAAGAAAAAGCAGATGCAGAAGACCCAAGAACATGCTGCTTGTGTAGGTTGCCTCGGAGGTGATCAGATAGAACAGTATCATTGTAACAGCGTGTAGAGCACAATGTACAAAAGAAGATGATCCTGCGGCCATCACGCCTAAGTTCAACACAGCGGTTCCCATTTTGCCAGGCATCTCTTACAACTGCTTTTGCAACAGTCTCTTGTGTCCTGAGATCCCTGCAATCAGGTCCACCCTTGCCACCTGCCATGATGGTGAATATTCTTTACAACGATTAAATTTCTCCAGTCTGCACTTATGAAGCCATCTTTTGGAAGTCTTTGTCTCCACCCCTTGAAAATACTTCCTGAACTGAGTTTCCTGAAGCTTGCAGAAAATAGCCTTCCAATTCAGCGACCCTGAGAAGGCACAGCAGCAACAACACTGTGACAACGAGATCGTATACAAGGAAAAGGTTGCTGGTTCGTGCCCTCTGTATGTGGCCATGATTGCTGTAACTGTATTTGTCCGCTGTTTCTTCCACTGTGCCCCTTGTTTGCCATGTTGACTGGTATTCGCAAATGCACTGATCCAACAGAAGAAAACCAAGCGATAGAACCTTTCTCCATGTGCGAGTGACAGTGCTCCCTTCAAGAGTGACAGCGCTTCCTTCACGGGAACCTGGATGCGCCACAAAAGAGACATTTGCAAGCGTATAGAGACGAAATTCAGAGCCTAAATGCGTTACAGATCAGACATGCAACTCGTGCCGGAAGAAAGAATGAAGGAAAAAAACAGACTTGGAAGGAAGAAAAAAGAATACCTGAAGCGATGTGTTGTTAGAGCAGGGATTCC